>NW_026896781.1:0-104797 GCF_033153095.1 Gastrolobium bilobum | reverse complement strand
TAATCACTCAAAGGTGCTGGAAGGGGACTTTGTCATCCTGTGGGCCCTCCTTCACAGTCAGCAGGTGAACTGGAGGCATTACATATGCATACTGATGTGGAAGGCAGCCAAGTCAAAGAAGGCTGAATTGCCTTTTGCATTTCTGGTGCAGAAGATTCTGCATAGATTTGGAGTGCCTATGGCAACAGAGACCTTGAAGACCGCCAGAGGCTGGAATGCTATATTTGGTGAGAGGCTCCTGAAGCAGTGTGGGATCCTACCGAACAGAGCGGGTATCTGGACGTGGAAGAAGGCACCAGAACCACCTGAGATCCCATTCCACCACGATGCTGAGATGGAGGATGCACCTGCAGGTGATGTGTTGGTCTTTATGAGTTTATGCAATTATGTGTTGTTTAATTTTTAATGTGGTATTGAAGTTTGTTTTTCATGGTTTATGATGTAGGCCTTGATGATGATGACGATGATGATGGCGTTGCTGAGGTTGATGTCAGACCGACACGTCCCACCCGCAGTCGGCGACCACCAGCTCCTCCTGAGGGTGGATGGACACTTGATCATGTCATGGCATCCTTATATGATCTGACTACTGACTTTAGAGGATATAGACAGAGCACGAGCAAGTGGCGAAACCAGATGGACACAAGGGTTGCACGGTTGGACACAAGGGTTTCACGCTTGGAGGGTTTAATTGGCGAGGGTGCCCATACTCAGGAGGAGGAGGAGGAGGAGGATGATGACAATGGGGATGACACACAATCGGATGAAGAGAATGGGGAGGACACGGCATCGGATTAGTGTGTCCACAGGGTTTCATATCATTGATTTAGTTTGATGTAATGTAGTCATTTTGGTACATTTAGGAACTTTACCTACATTGCATGGATGTTTTTGTACTGGATGTTCAAAATTTGAATGAATGAAATTTTCGTTTTGCGCACGTTCAGACTTGTTGGTTCTATGCATTAGTATGGGACCTTGCATTAATATTGTCATAATTAATTTGGAAATCAATTCAACCCAAAGTAGTTTATTATTCATTTTCAACTTTGATTGGCGCACATCTTGATTACTGCATCCTATTTCTACGAAATCAATCCACCCCCAAGTCATACCGTATGTAGGTATTGCACAACAATTACCAAAATGCAACAAAAATTGCCAAAACAGCATCTGCAACAGCATCTGCAACTGGTCTACCCGGGTACCACGAATAGTCTACCCGGGTAAGATGTACTCGGGTATATCATTACGAGTTACCCGGGTAGACCAGTTGCAGATGCAGCAGCAGGTGCTGTTCAATCCATTTTGTTAGCATCTTGGTAATTGATGTGTAATACAATAACCTTAACTGACTCGGGGAAGGGGTAAATGGGTATGGTAGACATTCGGATTGCACAATACGGAACGAGTGACTCGCTAAACTTAACGGATACATTTCAACAATACATTTCAACAACACAAGAATACAGTTCAACAATACATTTCAACAACACAATACATAACTAATACAAGATAAAGTTTAGGGTACAAGGAAACAAAACAATACGTAAAGTGATTGTCATTACAAAACAAAGTACTACACAAAAACAATACGTAATCATGCTTGTCTTAGTCTCAATGGACATGTACGAATGTTATGTCCAACTTGCTTGCAATGCTTACATCTGCTCTGACTGCTAGAGGGTTGAGACTCAACCCAATCCATCTCATTCTGAATCCTTGAAGACTTTGGTCTTCCTTTTGCACGTACCAACTGAGCATCCGGAATTACAGTAGGCCCAACAACGGATGGAATCAACAATTCATTGCCAATAGGAAACCAGTGTGCAGCATATACTTTAGCAATGGTTGGAATTTTGAAAACATGATCCACATAATCATAATGGTTTAGCTTGGCTACCTTGCAAACTGCTAATACATGACTGCAGGGATACCTCCTTGCTGTAAACCTACCACACTGACATGTACGATTGATTAAGTCCACTCTCATGATGTCACCGACCTCGTGTGTAGATTGATTGTAGGCATCCTCAACCTCAAACAATAACAGGTCACTATCATATATCCTCACACGATAAGTGCCAGCCAATTCATCATTTTTTTGCAACGCTGCCTCAACCTTCTTTGAAATTATCCAACCTTGTGAGATATCTTTTTCAATCCCTTCACGTCTCTTGACGAAATACTCAACGAGTCTACTGAATGTCATCTTGACCAATGCAGATATAGGCAGATTTCGTGCTCCACGAAGCACCTTATTCACACACTCAGATAGGTTAGTTGTCATATGACCAAACCTACGTCCTGTCTCATCATACGACCTGCACCATTGCTCTTTCGGAATCGCATCCAACCATGAAGCAACTTCAGGATTGTTCTCGATAAATTCCTTGTACCTAATGTCGAAATTTATCTTTGAACATGTGTACCCTGCAAAAAACCATGACATATGCATAGGTTAGTGAATTTCACCACCGTTTTCTTCAAATGGTTGAAAATGTGAGTAATTATACCGTACATTACCTAATTTCATCAACGTTTTCTTCAATTCCACATTCCTAAAACGGGTATTGAAGTTGCTTCCGATGTGACGTAGACAAAATACATGATAAGCATATGGAGGCTGCCACCCTCCGTGGTCTTTCACCGCCCTTATGATGCTTCGATGACGATCGGATATTAGACAAATACCATGCCTATGTGTGACATGAAAACGTAAAAGGCTAAGAAACCAGGACCAATCATCCAACCTCTCACCTGGAGGAACAACAACAAAGTCAATAGGGATGAGCTCAGAAATTATTTACAGTATGAAGTGGCAAAGAAGGGTCACATGCTTTCACATACCCCAAAGCAAAATTATTTACTCACCTGGAGGAACAACAGCAAAGGCAATAGGGAGCAGAAATCCATCTCCATCCTGAGATGTTGCAATCAATAGAGTACCTCTGTACTTCCCATACAGATGAGTGCCGTCAATTTGAATTATAGGCTTGCAGTGTTTGAATGCTTCAATGCATTGGTGAAATGTCCAAAAAACCCTTTGAAATACGGCCCTGTCTGTATAAACCCGACGTTCATCAAAACATTGATTTGTATCAAGTTTGAACACAGAACCCACATTCACCTCCGTTATATACTTCAGCCAATTTGGCAAGAATGCGTACGATTTCTCCCAGTCACCAAACAACTTAACGATGGCCTTCATTTTTGCCTTCCAGGCCTTCCTGTACGTTATGTTGTATCCATATGTTCCCTGTATCCTCTCCTGTATCAGAGCTGGTCTTGTGGATGGATCTTCCTTTAACATATCTGGAAAAAAAAATTAACTTTACCATATTCTCAATTAATCTGAATCATTAAATAAACAGTGGAATACATACTCATTATAGCCGCACAAATGACATTTGAATCCAACTGTCTATGATCCTGTGCTAGGCCTTGATTTAGGCATGTGTGACCTTGACCCCATTTACGTACCACCCAGTTAGCTCCCTTCTTCGGCTTAATTGCCCTCATATACCAGGGACAACCGTCAGCATGGTTTTTACACTTCATAACAAATCTTGACTCGTCGCTTTTTTCAACTATGGCTGTCCTGCGCCCCTTCATACAATGTATCTTCACAGCATGTTGCAATTCTGGTTTGGACCCAAATTCTTGTTGCACAAATAACGGATCTCCTAACTTCCAACCTCCGTGCAAGTCATCATCGCCATATAGGATCTCCAACTCGTCATTAGGGTGCGCCCAGTTAATGAATGAATAATGTTGGCTTTCATTCCAGAATGGCTCCTCAGACCCTGCATCTAAAGATCATGTCAAATTTAATAACTTACCACAAATAATAAATTGTCTAAAGCAAATATTCAAATTTAATAACTTACCACTACTGACTGGGTCGACATGAAGTGGTGACAAGGCTGGGGTACCGAGACTTACGGCGCTCATGTCAGCCTCAAAATTACCGTCCACGTCAGTGTCTGACGAATCACCTTCTGGAATAGCACTTTCAGGTTCTCCCTCATCTTCGCTGTCCACATAGTCCTCGTCTTCATCCTCTTCATCCTCATCCCATGCTACCTGAGGAGGTGCAGAAGATCGTACAACTGTATCTTCTTGACCGGTACAGTGTGCAGTAGTGGTTGTATGCACCGGTAAAGATGAAGATTGTCCAACATCAACTTCAACATATATCTCAATATATTTTAATACTTTCCATTCAACAAACGCATCTGTTACGAACTCCACATCTTCATCATCATTTATATCGTTTCCAATGTAGTATATTGTATCCATATCCACTACAGTCTCTAACCTGGCTATCATGCGGTGGATGGAATGTATGCCTTCTGACCCCATTTTTTGAAGAATTCTCTCCTTCAGTTCATTGCATGTAGTGCCCACTTTGATTTTCATCGTTTTTGTTTTTCCTTCAAATCGGACACCGTTCGGACCTTCAAAATGCCTCCCATTGTAGTAAACAACTATAGGAACCATGTTTGGACTTGAACTCATCTTTCACACAAAAATTAGATCTAGGTTTTGGGTTTGGAGGTTGGTTCGGATTTTTTAGCACAAAATGGGAGTGTGGAGATGTAATCTCAATGTCCCACCAAGATTCAGCTTTCTGAAATGATGAGATGAAATATGTGTGATGTTTCGGATTAGAGAGGGTAAGAGAGAAAGATTTTGGGGTTTCAAAAACCCTATACCTCGCAACAATGGCCGAAACCCATACATATTGGGGTTTCTGGACGCGATTTACCCGGGTACACTGCTCCGTACCCGGGTAAATAATTCAAACATTTTCCCAGATTCAAGAACTCTACCCGGGTACATCCCTACATACTCGGGTAGATAAAAAGTTTCAAAATTTACCCGGGTAGGTAATGGTGTACCCGGGTAGGCTTCGTGGTCAACGGTCAAACAGGGGCAGATTGGTGTTATGTTTGTTGGGGAGGGTAAATTTTCGAAATAGTTTTGAATGAGGGGCAATTTGGTAATTAATTATTAATTAAGGGGCATAAGGGTCAAAAAGCCAAACTCTTCCTATCAAATTCAATAAAGACTCGAACCGATTAAGTTGAAACAATTCTTTACTAATTAATTTAGGTGCTTCGTGCTTGGTGATAAAAACTAATAGCAACTTAGCAAACTTTTGGTTATTATAATCCTCTCCAAGAAATCAACGTCACACGTGGCCGCATCGACTTGGATACAGTACAATAAAAGTCATTAGCTGCACCTGCCGCCTTTTGTTCACCGTTCAATTCGTTGGGAGAGGATAGGATTGCCAGGAACTATAAACCGATTTTTTTTAAATGTAAAGAAGAAGTTATTCATTAACCAATCTTCATGCCGTCGTATTTTTTGGGGCCATATAAGTTGGATTTATTATATAAATTTGTCCTCTCCTTCTTTTGTTAACGTAATGCTCAGTTACTTACAGGATTAATAATTATCCTCACCAGATTTTTCAGCGTAAATCCCTTTTTTTTTTATGTTAATTCAATTCATTCATATATCTCTTTGACGAAAGTGGAGCCGCTTTTTGTTTGTGCCTCTATTGCACTGGTAATTATTTCATGCCCTCGTCAGCCACTGAGATGTCCCAACTTTTGCTTAGTTTATCCTCAAATTACACCGTATTGGAAGAGAAGTCATATTCTGATATCACTTGTAATGTCCGGGAACTTGTAAAATCAATAAATGTCCTCACAAATCAATACAAGATTTTTCAGCGTACTTTGTCTTCACTCATACACTGCTTTAGAAACTTTCCAAGAGGTTATACATACTAGAATTGTTCAAAGCCAAGCACAATTAACTACGAAATTCTTAAGTTATGAGCTACCGAAAAGTAAATACATCTTGTTAGTATAGGTAATATCAATTCATTCTTATAAATTATCTCTAACTGTACAGTCTCATATCCGCACAGTCTATGAAATTCTTCTTTTTCGAGTGTTGATTCGATTCATTCATGTACTCCGCTGGAAGCCTGATGCAGTCACTCCTTCTCTGTATCTCTTTTGCATTGACGATCACTCCCACCTGCATTGGGATGTTATAGTTAAAATTTATATATTGATTTTTTTTAAGTAATTATAAGTTCATGTTTTATGTTGAAATTGTCGATGTCTTTGATTATTAGTATTGCCAGTATCAGGTAGTTGGATATTCAAAGCGGATTTTGGAATCAAACTAATTGTGCATTGAATTCAAGATATTGATATAAAATTGATGGAAATTTTCACCCATTAGGGGTGTAAAATTAATTAACATTATTTTATTGAAGTCCGCGACTTTGTATGCTATTGGAGAAAATAAAAATAAAAAATAAAAGCCACCATCCCACCACTCGTCTGCACAGTGCACATGGCATGCCTTGAATGAGTAATCGTTCCATCAAGCAACGACTTCAAGTGGCTTTCAGCTTCCGAATATCTCTGGATGGCCGTATCAACAGTTCTGATTGGTTAGAATAAACGAGGAGTGATCATATTAAATAAATCATAATCATATAAAAATGGTTTAACGAAGATAACAAAAAAGAAAAAAATATGAAAATAAATATTTATAAAAGTATCACATAAAATTATAATCTATTTGCAATGACAAGCAAAATAAATGCCTAAGCCATTAGTGACATTTATAAGTTCAAGAGCGGTACTCTTTCACCGGATTGTTGGGAGAAGTACTCTCTTACAAGTCTCACATTAGTTGTCTAGAATGTAGGATTTATAAGGTCTTGGGCACTCTCATCCTTTGAGCTAGCTTTTGGGGTGGTGACCTCAAAGTCCGTGACATTGGTGCTTTCATTGAGAGCTGAGGCCACGGGAAGGGCTACCTATAGGCTAGATTAAGGTGCCTTTGGGCACTGAATACTGGTAGGTGGGTAAAGCCGCCTCAAAGAGGGGAAAGGGCTACCGTCGGGTCAGTGTCGATAGAGTGAAAGCCGCCGTGGACATCGGCCCTTAAAGGGGTGGCAATGTTACAAGTCCCACATTGGTTGCCTATACAAGTCAGTGTCGTGAAAGCCGCCGTGGACGTCGGCCCTTAAAGGGGTAGCAATGTTACAAGTCTCACATTGGTTGCCTATACAACTAATGTGGGGTTTATAAGGCCTTGGGCACTCCCACCCTTTGAGCTAGTTTTTGGGGTGGTGACCTCAAGGTCCGTAACATACTCATACGGGCAACTATGATCAAGGACTATGCTATTAACCGCTATTGACTTCAGAGATACCCTCTGAAACATTATTTTTCAAATAAAAAAAGTTCAGTATCCTCCCACAAAGTGGTGAATTAGATACGACACTTGGGTACAAAATAAAAGAAGAAATAGCAAGTCAATCTTCAAAAATTTCATCGCAATAAAAATGGAAAATATTTATACCAAACTTATAAAAATAAAAAAGGGAAGGAAAAGTAAAAAAAAACCAAGTTATCGTCTTATATGAGAAATACACATTTTATATCAGCCACAATTATTAGGAGTAGTGGTCAGACTGCCATGATTTTTCACAATATTTTACCAATCTGTCATATGAATAGTATTTTTTATCAAACTATCACGCGTTGAAATTTGCTATGACTAGTAACGAACTTGGTTGTCAATAATTTCGTAACATGTGGCACACTTTTACAGGAAAAGCTGACTGTCACATATCCAAGTTTGCTATGACTGGTAGCGAACTTGATAGCTAATAATTTCGTGACACGTGAAACGATTTCGCAGAAAAAGCTGACTAGACTAAGTTTACTACTAGGGGTAGCGAATTTTGTGCGTTACGTGGCATAATCTCGATGTCCGATCAGAATTAATGTATCAATCACAATCAAAAAAAGAAAACAAAGAAAAATGACTATTTAATTAATGTACCAATCACCAATCAAAAATAGTGTACCAATGGGATTAACTTTTTATTGTACCAATCACAATTAATGTAACAATCATCAATCACTTCGCTCCCAAAGATTTTTCAAGAATTTGCTTGAGGCAGGGTTTGAACTATTGACCCAAGGTCATCCTTGGGAACTCAATTTATTTCATGTAACATAAGAAACAATATCCCTATATATATATATATATATATATATATATATATATATATATATATATATATATATATATATATATATATATATATATACGGATTAAACATTTCTACATCCACTTTAGATAAAGTTGTCTACAACTACCCTTTTAACTAAGTCTGACCAGTAAGACATAAAAATTGCATTCTCTCTCTGCCACGCCAGCTAACAAAGTCTGAAGAGAAAGAAAAAAGGAACAGTTTTATTATTAAAATTATGTCTTACTAGTCAGAGTTAATTAAAAAGAGGTAACTATAGATAATGTTATCTACAGTGGCTGTAGAAATACCAGTGTTGTTAAACCCGACCCGGTCGGGCTACTGGGTCACTGGTCGGACCGGTTAACCCGGATATATATAGATATATAAAAATATATAAATATGAACATATAGATTTAATTATATTCTCCATATCTAAATGAATTAAACAAGGTTCACTAAATAAGCTAAAAAGCATAAAGCATAAATAAATAAAAGTGCATGCTATTACTATGTCAATTTAAATTGCAACTCAGAATCTCCGTAAACATACCTCTTAATGACATTGAACTCATAGTTTTCAAATTCAACTACATTAAAATGACATATGTCACATTCTCTAATTTATTATTCCACAAATTACTTCAGTATTGTAAACTAAGAGGTCAATGTAGAAGAGTATACTAGTAAATAAAATTACAAAAAGTTTTTAAAATGAGATTTACATTTTTTTGATAAGATGAAACAATTTTGATTTTTTTTTTTAAATGCATAACCTGACCGAGTCACCGGGTTTGGCCGGGTTTAATCGGGTCGATGCATGACCGGTCCAATGCTTAACCCGTACTGGTCTGATGACCGATTCACCGGGTTCTGGGTCGACTCGGCCAGGTCGGGCTAGGTTTTACAACAGTGAGAAATACTTTTTCCTATGAGCTTATCGTTTCTCAAGTTGCTTGAGAAATTTTATCTCCGATTACTAAATCATAACCGTATAAAGAAGGATCAATGGTGATAAAGGAAAAGAAAAAAATGGGAATCATCACCATTAAAGGTGAATCAATTAATATAAAAAATAAATAAACAAAATGACATAATTTTAGGCTGACCGGAGATAAATATATCTCAAGTAACTTGAGAAATCTCTCTCTCTCTCTCTCTCTCTCTCTATATATATATATATATATATATATATATATATGGGCAAAATCCTTTGGCATCAAATACCAAATTTTAATTGTTGATTTCGTGAATCTAAGGTTATAATTTATTGAGTCACATTTATTAATTAATTATTAAATCTCAATAAGTTCAAGAGTGTAACCGTTAGATTCACAAAAATCAACGGTTAAGACTTGTTGTCCAACTTTTTAATTTGACACCGGTGTCAACTTTAAAATTTGACACAAAATTCTACCCGTTGATTTCCGTCAATCAATAATTATCATTTATAGGTAATCAAACTTATTAATTAATTATTAATTCTCAATAAATAATAATCGTTGATTGGCGAAAATCAACTGTTAGGATTTGATATCAAATTTCAAAGTTTGAGACCGGTATCAAATAATCTTATCTCTTATATATATATATATATATATATATATATATATATATATATATATGGGCTTTTCGTTTCTCAAGCTGCTTGAGATAATTTTATCTCCGGCTACTAAATCATAACCGTACAAAGATGGATTATTGGTGATAAAAGAAGAGAGAAAAAAAGAAAATCATAACTATTCAAAAGTGAATCAATTAATATAAAGAAATAAATAAGTAAAACAACGTAGTTTTGGGGTAGCTGGAGATAAACTTATCTCAAGCTGCTTGAGAAATATTTTTCTCTATAAATATATATATATATATATTTCATTTTTTCTACAATTAATATCTGAATTGAGTCCAAAATGACGTCTTTTTGGGGCAGAAATCAAGGTGTTTTAGTAATTTTAATTTATTCCAGGATTATAATAGTCTTTATAATTATAATTTTTTAATATTTCAACATTAAAACGATGTCGTTTTGGAAGTAAATGCAGATAACTTATCTGCAGTAACTGTAAAAATATTTTTCATATATATATATATGGGAAAAATATTTCTGCAGTTAATGCAGATAAGTTATCTGCATTTATTCCCAAAACGACGTCGTTTTGGTATTGAAATCTTAAAAAATCATAAATATAAAGACTATTATAACTCTGAAATAAATTAAAATTATAAAAATACCATGATTTTCGCCCCAAAACGACGTCGTATTGGGCTTACTGCAGATAGTTATCTGCAGTAATTGCAGAAAAAGCAAACCCTATATATATAGAAAGAGAGGCAGAATCCTTTGACACCAGTGTCAATTTTGAAATTTGACACCTTATATGAGAGCCGTTAGATCAAAAAAGATCAACGACTCTAATTTATAAGCATGTGACACCATTGATCTTTTTGATCTAACGGCTCTCAGATGAGGTGTCAAAATTTAAATTTGACATTGATGTCAAAGGATCCTACCTCATGTATATATATATATTTATATATATATATATATATATATATATATATATATATATATATTTGAAGTCTCTGCTTATTGCCACGACTTAGGAATGTTTTGTTTTTAAATATTTATTGTATCGGAAAAAGAAGTATCATTTAAAAGGACACAAACTTGTGTCCTTTGTGTCTTTTTAGGTGAGTTACACAAAGTCTAACCGGTAAGACTTTGTATAAATTTGAAAAGTTGCTTTTTTTCTATTTCTCCAGTCACATTGATGACGTGTAAAGTAAAAAAAAAAAAAATTCAGATTGAGGAAGATTATATTTACAAACTTTTTATTTACAAATTACACGAAGTATGACCGGTCATACTTCAATCAAGAGTACATGACCGGTCATACTTAATGTAATTTGTAAAAAAAAATTATAAACGGATTTTTCCCTTTCACCTTTATACAAAATCTTATTGGTCATGTTATCAAAAAAAAAAAAAAAAATCTTATTGGTCAGATTTGTACTAATCACTAAAAGGACACAAGTTATATCTTTTTAAAAGAGATCCACTTAACCCTTGTTGTATATGTAAATTGTATTCCATTGCCACAACTTGTACTATCTATTGTAATTTGACAACATCTTAAATTTTTATTTCTGACTTGCACTAAAGTTATAAAATTCACTTCTAATTGCACCCTTTGGGTGAATAAGTCCAAATTCAAGTCTAAGTTACAATATAATTTCAATTTGTATACCACATGAAGATAGAATATTTGGAATCATTCTAATTGACTAGTTCTCAAATTAACACGTTAACGACTTTTTGGTCTCTAGCGGCAGGTATCGCAAAACCCAGAGGAAAACTTCGCAAACAACGTAAGTTATATAGTCTCTCGTCTTCCACGACTTCTCTACATCGCATTCCGATGTCAAATCTGCAAACTTAATAAAATGTTTGTTGAAAATAACTGAAGATATGGTCCAAAATTCAGATAATTAACTCAGTAATATAAAAAGGCTCAAAGGAGGCAAAAACACTACAAAGGGAACGGAATATCAGGCATGCCTCAAGTACATACAAAATATGAAGGCACAAAAATAAATAAAATAATCATGAATAGGATGCAATAACTGCCAGAACCTTCAAATAATTGGACAAATAAAAAAGATAAGCACATAACAGAAATACAGAATACTCCACGGATAGTCTTCATGAAATGATAGCCATATACCGGTGAAATTGGTATTAGAGGAAGTGTGCACATAAAGGACAGCCAAAAAGTACCTGCACATAGTTATAGAAATAAGCATAATTTTACATTAGAATATTCCATGTGCCCACGATATCTGCCATAGCCCTTACATTTATACTTAAAGTACATGGTGATCCATTAGTAGAAAGGTACCGGAGGCTGCAGTTAGATAAAGGTAATGATAGTCTTATTTACAAACATCCCAGTAGCTCGAACAAAAAGCAGCCATGAATTTGATTTCCAATATTGTGCAGTGTAGTGGTGACAATTGACTGCGTTACCAATTGACACAAGATGGAATGGTTAGTAATCTTTCATTATTTGTTTATTAAGAAAAAATAGTTTAGAAGGTTGAGATGTGTCAGTTCAGCGGAAGATCGTGATCCCAAAATTGCTAGAAAAGTTCCAGACAACAAACAGTTCCCAATTAAAATAATCATTTAAGTTATAACTATTCCTTAATCCAAGAGATTCACCAATCAAGTAGGAAGAAAACAAATTTGAACAATGTGACCATAGAATTTAGCCCCTGTCCTCATTTAACAAGGAAGAAGGAAAACGAATCAGATGTTCAGTTATAACAAATGCAAAAATTAAAGCCAACATGGCCACGGAAATTAAGGCAATTTATAAATATGCATTCTAGCATCTGCCATTAAAAAATAAATAAAATTGTTAGGAAGCACATGAAAACTTACCAACTAATGGCTCACAATAGATACTATCATTATCAAAAACCAACAATCAGCTGAATACCCAAAAAAACAAAACATAAATTCAGATAAAAAAAAGTAACTAGCACACGGTTCATATAATAATGTGGATTGTAGAACTCAATGCCTGCCTTTCATTCAATATCAGGAAAAAATAAAAATAAAAATAAAAAAAGGTTTGTGATTGTCTTGTTAATCTTGTCTAATCAGTAAAAGATTGGCATACTAGAACAATTACGCCAATGCAACATATGATTAAAAACGAATTGGAATCACAGTCAACTTGAGGGTTTTTTTCCTGTAACAATCTGGAATATCTGCAAGCCCCTACTGAATGCTTCATTGAACAGAATTCTGGTTTGCATAGCCTGAAACCCAGGCAACCATGAAAGTAGTGCCACAGGGGCCATAACAATGACTCCAAATAATATATCATATAGACGAGCCAAGGAAACAACACCTTTCCAAATTATGGAGTACTGCAAACATGGCCGGAATACTTGAGCGATCAATATCAGGCCCCAGCCTGTGGGAATGAATGCCAACAAGCTAGTAAAAATGTCCATGAATTTGAATTCAGTGAATTCCAGTAAAGCAACTATCACAATTATGGCAATAACTATGACAATGGACTGGACCAACCGATAATAAATATGGTGTTTTGCTGCGTATTCGTTTCGGGCATATGCTACCACCACACAAATCCCAAATACGACAAACACATAAATCCAAGATAGCAAGTAAACAGCAATACTGGTACTTCCAGCAGCTATGCCTAGCTGGTAGACAATACCATACTGGAAGACGAAGAACCTAAGGTCTAAAATTATCTCCAAAAGCTTCCCCCGAAAGCCAGTTACCCTTAGATGATCCTGCTCTTCGTACCACCACTTTTCCCAGCTCTCTTCAGCTTTAGCAAACACCCTTCCACGGTACCAAATCCAATTCATGAAGTCATAAAAATCATAAACAGTTTTTAACCAATCAAAACCAGAAGGATTGAACACAAAAGGTGCCATAATCCATGATGCAACTAAGAACCAACTAGAGATGGTCATGGCTATATAAACAAATGTGTCAGTTGCTATAGTACTGTGTGATGCGTAAATCATCAGTATAAGCCCCAATTCAATTGCTTTCACAAAATGGCTACGTGCATAGAGTCTGTAGTTTTCTGCAAAACTCTTGTGCTCTACAACAAAACCACGACCAGTAGCTCGATATTTTGCCCCTCCGTGCAGGATAGTCCGGCCAAAGAAATGGCTACGCGTACCCACAGAGAATGTGTAGAAAACTGATGAAAGCTGGAGCTGCATCGTCAGGAAATCCCAGATAGCTTGAAGGAACCCATGCTCAAGGGAATCCTCGACAATCATTGGAAGGGCAGTGAAAAGCCCGAGTTGGACGATGAACTGCTGATTCAAGATAGTACCAAGCGCTTTATTATTATTGCTGTTTATTTCCATAGCAGCTTCAACACCACTAAGAGCAAGAAATAATCGGCCCCATAAAAATGCATATACGGTAAAAACCACCATCATTGTATTGAAAAAGAATCCAACTGTAGTGTAGAAGAATGATAGCATCCGGAAAAAATCCAGCCTATGACCCAATCTATAGACATCTCTGCTCAGGACTTGCTCTCCATTTCCACTGGCAACCTTCGCTTCAAACATTGATATTTGGTTCAACCCAACATCCCTTCCCTTTCCAACCTGAATGTATTCATGATGTGTGACGTTACCTCCGCGAAGAGTACAGTTAAAGCCAGCAAAAATGTCCTCGCTTATGTTGATCACTCTGGAAGCTTTACTGATACCACCTCTAGTTATGAACCAAAACCTGTCAAAAACATCAGGATGGCCATAATGCATTCGAACTTTCAAAGGATTTGCCAATACCCTCTGTCCCAAGGTGACAAAACTTGTTTCCTGAGCTGACATGAACCAGGCAAGAGAGGAAACGGAACCAGTAAAAATGTGTTCCCTCACTCCCAAAATAGTAGGTTTCCGAATACCATAGTAATGACTGTATTCTTCCAAGAGATTCCGCATTTTAAGTGCCTCCTCAAAGTAGTTGTCCTGGTTCATATCAATAGTCTGAACTGCATCCCCACGAGTGAAGATGATGGCATGGTTTTGATTTTCTGGCTTTCCTTCTCCTAGTTTTATGGGACCTGGCAACTTTACACGGTAAATTTCCACCTCCCTCTCCAATTGTTGGTCGTACTTAACAAGTACAGAGTAATACTCCATCTCATCCCTCCTTGTGGGAACCTCATCAACATAGGCAACTCGAAGGGCTTCATTGTTTTTCATTAGATACAAAATTTCATCAGCGTGGGGGTCCTTTTTTGCCTTCTGAGCTCCATATATCTGGCAAGCAATCACATATGTGAATTTCATTAAAGCAGTCCCATAATCATGGCCTTTGAATAACAAACTTGCTGAATGGAAACCGTCTAAACTATCTTGCTTCATCGAACCAAGTTCACATGAGCCTTCTCGAATCTCTATTTCTGATGCGGAATCCAGAAAAGCCAAAAGCTTGAGGGCCTGATAGTAGTACATCATTCCTCTAACAGTCCGCGATAGTGTCTGACCCCTGTAGGATGCCCAGAACCTCAAATCTCTAAGTTTATCAGTCCATATATCATTGTCTTTCATCATCCCTTCCCGCCGCATCCTCTCCATAAAATTCTTCCACTCATCAGCATATATAGTCTGCAAATAGTAAAGGATTGAGATCCCATCTTCATTCTCACTTCTGAGCTGTTCCTTACTGTAAACTACTTCTTCACTATAGTAAGGGGTTAGAACACTGAAAGTCATCATTTTCTCAACTTGGGGAGCATGTGGCATGTTCATAAAAAGTGAGTTTGTGAAGAAAGCAATCCGCCGTCTAGCTTCTAGATTAATTGGTATGTTTTGCATTGAATCCCTGGAGGTAAGGATGGTATGCAAGCGCCGAACCTGGCGATAAAAATTCTCATTAATGGTATCAGGCAACTGAAAGGCATTTTCAAAAAGTAGAATCTCAGAAGAAGCTGGATCTTGTGGAGCCAAACCATCCTCCCTAAGCTGTTCATAATTTCTTTTATCCTTGAAAAAATCTCGGATAGCAATCTCATAAAGGGCCTGAAGGGTGTTCACCAATTGGTTAGGATCTATTTTTGTCTTGTTTAACAACTCAACAAGTTTTATCAACCTGTTGTGGAGATGGGGAAGTGCAGTCGTTTTGAATATTTTAGTGAATTTCCCAATCTCAAGAGAGTGATCAATTTCTTGAAACATAACCATCACAATAGAATGCTCTTCACTATCAGGTTTGATAATCTCAAGAAGCAAGTGCTTGATGCAGTCATATGCTTCAATGACAACACATCGCCTGAATTCATTCTTGCAGATCTTCCTCCAAAGCCTCTTATCAGGAGCATCAGCTAGTTCTTTGGCCTGACTGAGCGCCAGTAGCAACTCATTGCAGAGAAGAAAACATGGCCAACGAATAACCCTGACATTCCAAGAGTTCTTCGGCAGCTCCAGCAGCTCAACCTCTCGGTCAGATATGATATCCTCCTTCCTGAAAGACACAATTATCTCATTCCATATCAAAGCAAACTTGTTGGCCTCAGCCTGGTTAGACTCAAGCTTCCTATAGGGCTGACCAAGCCCATACCTAAGCTTCATCCTGCGGACTGCATCCTTAAATTTGCTACTCAATGTTCGCCTTGCATTCAACAACTGCTCCTCTGGCATTAGATTAAACAGAACTGCACTAACAAAAAACTGAAACCTCAACTTTAGCTGTTGCATACTTCGAATCTCGCCCAAGTGTGCAAACAAACCGACAGCTGCCCCAACCAAAGATGAATATACCGAATACCAAATCTGAATATCCATTAGATAAATCAAAACAACCGGAAGCCACAATAACCCAAGAGCAAATACGTTACCATTTTGATTAAACTCATGCCATACATAATCAATATCCTTAAGGTCCCACACTGCCTTTGATGGAGCAATCATTGGTTTAATCTGCAAAAAGTAACTGAAACAAAATTTGGAGGCCAACACCACAACCCAAAACAAGGTGTACTTAATGTTATCTATAAGACCTTCTCTCAATCCTCGACCAACAAAAGTACTACTCTGAAACCACCACGATAACATGTAACAAACCCTCCAATCCCTATTCTCAATAAAATTTCTAACCCAAGGAAGTATAAAAAGGGCTAAAGCTAGAAGCTCCGGAACGACGAAAACAAAAGCAACCTCAAGAAAATTCACCAGCCGCTTATTTGCTTGAGCAGACCACTTCCTGTCATGGTTTCTCTGCAACCATACCTTCCTATAAAACACAGCAAAGACAAAGACCCATCCCGCAGCAACGATGGTTTTCAGCAACATCCTCACTCCAAGCCTCGGTGTCTCCCTAACCAACCTGCATTGCATCCCTATGTCAAGCAAAGATTGCAGAAACCTCAAAGCACTCCATGTGAAGAAAATGGTTAAAATCCGAACCTGCACATCACGATCCTCCAAAGCATACCAAGGATAGGCCCTATCCTCCCAAGCAACAATAACAGCTGCTTGAAGGAACAAAATCAACATCACCCAGAGCCTATCAAAACTCCGAAACACGTTCCAAAATGACCTTTGTTCAACAAACCCAGACTTACACTTCCTCGCACCGAAAAAGGAACTGCATCCAACATTAATAGGCCACTTGAGGTTCTCAAAGCAAGTTCTACTCCAAAAATACTCGTTTATATCATCGTAATTTCTCCATTTACAATGAGGTGCAGTTCCATTCCTGCTCCTCTCAACCTCAGACCTTATCACTTCGTAAATAGGTTTCACCACGAACTTGAGAAACCCGTTTTCCCCTGAAATTGAAGGCTCGAAGGCGCGATCCTCTTGCTGCTGCAAGATTCTGTTGAGGTCCATGGCCATGTGATGGAAAATGTAGCATATGCATTCTGGGAGGAATCGAAGATTCGCTGCTTCGCCCCATATTAGGAGGTAGAGGGAAACGTAGAGGAGCTCGCGGCGGTGATCGGAGGAGGCGTCGGGGCGGTCGGAGACAAAGACGTTGGGTTTGGTACCCAAAAAAGAGCACCATTTGGTGTAGTTGCGGAGGAGTTTGTTGCGGAAAAAGCGGAGAACGGTTGAGTCGAGTGTGTCGATGTTGTCGGGGGGAGGGGTGAGTCGCATCTGAGCGTTGGCGAGGTGGAGGATGAGGTGCTCGCGTTGGTTGCGGACGTTGTCGTTTTGGAAGCCGAAGAAGAGAGCGAGCCAGTCAAGGAGGTCCATTTTGGGTTGCCATTGTGGGGGACGGCGGAGGTCGCCGACGGAGAGGAGGGCGGAGGTGGCGGCGCGGACCTCAGGGAAGCGGAGGGAAGGGTGGTCGATGTGGCTGTTGAGGGGGATGATGTTGTAGGGCTCGACGTCGTCGTCTTGATGAGTTATAGGCATATCATTGGGATCAAATGTTACACGGAAAGTGACAACAGCAGAGAAGACTGCGCTGGTTTCGGTTAGCTATAGTTCAAGGTGCTGAACTTCTGATTCTGATTCTGATTGTGCGGTTGCAATGTTACACGCACAGAGTCTAACGGTCACAGCGCGGAATGAGAGAGAGAGAGAAAGGAGGAAAGAAGAAAAGGCGCGTTAGCTAGCACGTTGAATTTTATTTTATTTTATTTATTTATTTATTTTTTACTGAAAGTTTAATAAAAGAAAATTCATGAGGCAACACTCCATATTATTCAATCATTAACCTTAACTTACTTAACAGATGTCCTTATACTTCCAAATTCTAACCGAATTTTATCAACCGTATCACAAACTCAATAAAAACAACTTACACGAATATTTACTATATGACTTGCCAAAAATAAAATAGCTACTAACGTAAATCTAACCCAAAATCTTTTTGTTGCTGCAAATTTTTATTTTTATTTTGGTATAACACAATTTAGTTAAACTCCATTGATAAAATATTGTTAATTCGTTAACAAGAAAAATAAAATAAGTTGAAATATAACTTTTATATAAAAAAAAGGTTTTTTAGTCCATATATACAATCGTCTTTATTTTAAACTTTATCGTTTGTTATTATTATAACACAATTTATTAAAGTTATATTAAAAAAATACTAAAACCAAATTTAATATAAGTAACATATATAATGATTAATGTAACAAAAACATATCTAATGATTAGAAATATTATACTTTTAGTTCCTATACATAATAATTATTTTTAATTTACCTCATACATTTAATAATACTTTAATATCAATCTCATAATATTCTAATAACAAGAAATGATAAGAATAAAATTAAAAATGATTATATAAAACCAAAAATAAAAACTCTTAACTTATAAGAAATAAATTAAAAATAATTATTATGCATAAAAAACAAAAAAATACATTTCAATAAATGGAATAAGAGAAAGTGAAAATTGATGACAAAGCAAATGCATATAACATAGTTCAAATTTGATTTAACATGGCTATATAGTATATACAAGTGTTACTTTTTACCAGGTGATTTCACACTGTTCTAATGTTTAACTTCTTTTAAATAAATGACATCATATAATTCTCTTGAATCAACATTAAATCTTATATACTTGTCGTCCTATCTCAGACATGGTACATACAATAATACCGTATTACCGTGTATACATTACATCAAAGTTTATTCCATGCATAATAAAACACGCAATGATTTGACAGTTTGAACGGAACATCCCGGTCTTGGACAACATTGTTCACACAGGACATTCTGGATAACATTGTTCAAACAGGACGTGCTGGACAGCAATGTTCAAACGGGACATGCAGTACAAGTTCTTTACCCTGACCATGACCTTTGGGGACCCACGGAACTATGCATATTCATCCTGTCAAGTAGAGAGTTAAAATCTATAGGCTGCCCAATTTCCTCCATCCTCTGGATAACACTTACCGCATGATCGCCTCTAAATCCCATGCTCACAAATTTCTCAATCAGTTCATTGTAGGGATGGCTGCGAAAAAATTGTGACTGGCTTTGATTCCGAACCATAAGATTATGTGGTGCAGGGTTATGAAGGGAAGCACTTGTTGAAGGATATCCAGCTTGAACATAATGAGGAGGTGGGGGTGGATTATGTGCTCTGCCTCCCTCACCATCATACACCATGTATGCACTAGCAGGAGGAAGCGCGGCATGGTTCCCACTAGTTCCATATGCATCGCCTGGTTGTGCTGGAAAAGACCCCTTGATTTGCTGGGGCAAAGGTTGCTGCAGAACTGTTCTACCAGTTCCTCCATATCCATATGGCATGGCATCACCACGGCTAGATCCTGGTGGTGGAATCCCTGAATATGGCATTTGCATCGGCATGCTGTTCGGCAGTGTTTCTGTGGGGCGTGGATTTGGAGCTTGGCTTGTGAGGTATGGAGTGTAAACATTTGTTGAGGGGGGTCTCATTTGAGACTGCACGGAGGGTGGTTGTGGAGGTTGCACCACCTGCTGAGGTAACTGTTGAAGCCATTGCTGCTGCTGTTGCTGTGGCTGCTGATACTGAGAAAATTGTTGCACAGGTGGGGACTGGGTTAGTTGAGATGATGTTGATTGTGGATTTCGATACTGTGGATCAGAAGGCAAATACTGATTCTGAGGAAGCTGCACCATAGCTGGCAGATTGGGTAAAGGGGCAGGTGGAATGTAATATCGAGGTTGTTGAGTGGCTTGGGTCACATTTGGGGCTGGAGTTTGAGAGGGTGGTGCCACAGGCTGTTGCTGGGGGGCAACTTGATGAGGTAGGGCAAGAGTTAACTGCTGGTTACGTGTGTCGGGTGCATTATTAGTTCTTTTTGGATCTGTGGCAGAAGGTGAAGATCTCTCCTCATTGGAATGGAGATGGCTTGAGGAAGATGATTCTTTCTGAACAAGTTGAAGCTTGGCTATTTCTTTCTGAGTCTCAGCTAGTTCTTGCTTGTCTCTTAAAATATGCATAGACCTCTGTACCTATATAAGTAACACACGAAAAATAAACACATGGTGAAATGATGTCTAATGCTCAAAGTATATATGGCCAGCCAAAAATTTAACAGCTCCATGCAGCATGTCAGAAAAGGACACACAACCTCAATGTTTATTACTTAGCATACTACCCCCACACCTGAACAGTACAGTTTTCATGGTTGGAAGAGCAGCAAGGAAAAACAGATATTCTAACAATAAAGGATTTTAATTCGGCAACAGTGACACTGAATAAAAAGCAGTTTTGTAATTGACAACCTTGAAGTTGAAATACAAAGTATATTAATATTGGAAAGATATACAAATCAAGATAAGATGATGGTTTGGTTTACAGATTCAGAGAGGCTGTTTTCCAATTGAGTGGATAAAATCTTCCAATTGAAAAAAAAAATTCCCCAGCATGCACAGGTATTTGTCTGTTGGACTTCATTTTAAATTTTACCATACAAGATGAGAAAATGATGTTCCAGCTATTCATCCATCAGAGAGATAATTTCTCATTCTAAGCTAAAGCAATTTATCAGGCACTTCAAAACAGGAGAAACCAACACTAATTTGAAGGACATAGCATATTCTATCATTTAAGGATAAAACTTACTTCCTGAAGGTGTTTCTCAAGAGATTTGAGTTTTGAATCCGCCTCCCCATGGTCATTATTCAAATCAGATCGCATTTCTCCAATCGATTTGTCAAGATTGTAACAGTATAGTTCCAACTGTGACAGCCTTGAACTAATTCCCTCTAGAAACCGCATAAGGTTGTCAGTATTTGTTTTCATACTCTTCTCAACAGCTGCAATTACATTTTGGCTTAAAGAATCCTCAGGTGAACTATAGGCAGTAGCAGGAGATAATGATGTTCTTGCCGTCCTTGATATGTGAAAATCCTGTAAGAAAGGTAGATTTTATGGATTTGATATTCAGAACCACTAGACAGGCATATAAAGAGTACAAGTGATCCATGATCATTACAAATATATGCACCCACCTAAGAAATATTCAGCATGAGAATGGTTAAGATAATTCAGAAAAGACAAATTCTAACTTATTAGAAACCCTAATTACCCACAATAACCACTTAAACACACTAAAATAAGTATGTTTACATAAGTTTCCCTCCTCCTAAACTTTACTATTTTATTTGTTTTTAAACCCTGATCTTGCCCAATAACTTTGCTGGATATAATGAAGTTTTAGACTTTTACTCACCTATTATCAACATAACATTCAAATAAGCCAAGAACATATCACATTTTTCAGTTGTGCTAGAGATGATAGATTCACCTAGGATTCACCAAGAAACAAGCAAGGAAAAATAATTCGTTCACCCATGATCAAAATATACACTACACATAATGCTAAAAATGAAAACTTCACTAAAAACCTAAGCAGATCTTCATCCAGAGGACGAGACCCAGATTCGGAAATTTCACTTAAAGGGTAAAAAACATGAAATCAATTCCCATATGGGTATATTACCTTACTGGGATCGCTGTGATTGCCATTAGAAGAATCATGGTTGGAATAGTCCTCGTGTGCGCAGAGGATGTCATCGGAACCAAAATCAAACCCATTGGAGCTAAGTGACGGTCCAGACGCCATGGCCAAGACTTGAACTTGAAGATGATGCAGAGACAGAGAAAAGTTAAGCTAAAGATATAGCAATTTGTGGGGTGGAGTTGCGTGAACGTGGCTTAGTTTGTCAGACAAAATTTAAAAAAAAAAAAAAAATACGAAGTTTCGTTCGTATCTTCGATGTGAAGAGAAAAATAAAATTAAAGAATAAAAAAATAAAAGAAAAATAAAACGTTTTAAAAATCAGGTTATTCTGTGATTGCGTTGGGTTTCGAGTGAAAGATAAGGATGAGTCATGAGATCAACCGACCATGCTTTTATAAGCTTCGGCTCACGCAATCTCTGACTTTTATTATGTTAGTTGCCTACTACTATTATATTATGTTACCATTTCATTACTTTACATGTGTGGTATTTATATAGTATATGAATTATAATTTTTCCGATTAGAAGAAATACTTTCACCAACTTATGGTTTAGTTTATTAACATTTTCCCCAAAAATAAAATATATTGACATAATAATATATAATTGGAAAGTAATATTAAATATGTAATCGGTAATGTGTATTAAAAATAAATTCATTATATAATGTAAAGTATTAAGATGTTCTTTATTTATCATAAAGTGGTCACAAATTCAATTTTTATAGCTTCATTTGATTATTCTTAGCACAGGTAAATAGGATTTGGGTATTATGACGTTCACTAATAAATAATTATTATTAATAATTATTCACTAATAAACTCAAATCATGATATTTATTATTCTATGGTTGATATTAAGAATTCAATTCGTCTATATTCAATTACAAGATTAACGTAAATGAACAAATATAATTATTTCAAGTCGAATATTTTTTAAATTTATTAAGATTTTTAATATATTCTAACTTCAAGAGTCAAACAACTTTTATTTATGGGTTTATACTTTATTTTCTTTCATATTATATATGAAATAATTTTATGTGTAAATGAGATAATTTTATTTTTATCTCCTATAATATGATAAATATCAAATCCTTTATTTATTAAAGAAAAAGAATCTTTTTATTATAAACTAGGGTTTTGTATTTGTCATATTGCATGACAGGAATAAATCTTTGGTACTACTGTTATACCTAGATTCAGTGTATCTCATCAATGAGAATATTACACATCACAGGAGAGAGAAAATATTTGACAGAAAAAAAATTTAATTGACATGTAATATTCTCATTGGTGGGATGTACTGAATCTTTGGTACAGCAGTAGTACCAAAGATTTATTCGCATAACAAATGCAAAATTTTCTACATATATATCGATATTTGTGTTGCATTTTTTTCTTTTCTTTTTATTTTAAACATGATAGACCCCACGTTTATTGTCTCTATGACATGACAAGAAAATTATCCTACAACGTGATATTTGTTTTTCTAAAAATAGTACGATACTTGTACACTAAGTAGATTTAATGTATTATATAATATTAAAAATATCAAGACTGCTGGGTGAAAATCTTAATTGTTATTCAATATCATAACCAAGGACCAATAGAATTATTATTATTCTCCATAAAAATAATTAATTTATTAATAATGCTAAACATAATAACCTTTGTCCTCTGTATTGTTGAGATATATAGTCTCATATTAGTTGTATGTGCAACTAATGTGGAGTTTATAAGCCCTTGAGCACTCCCACCATTTGAGCTAGCTTTTGAGGTGGTGTATCCCAAGGTTTTTCACATGGTATCAGAGCCTCGCCCCCCACTTTCTCTTGTGACGTTTCTTAGCACAGGTAGGCTGGGCCTGTTGGATTGTCCACTCTTCAAGCCCAATGGGCTCTTGTGTGAGGGGGTGTCTTAAGATATATAGTCCCACATTGGTAGCCTTGGGCACTCTCATCCTTTGAGCTAGCTTTTGGGGTGGTGTATTTCAAGGTTCTTTACATGTATATTGTCTAATATCTGTGTTGTCAAACTACGTACTAATTTTGTATTAAAAAAAGGAAGAGGTTATATTTATTATTGAAAAAATTTATCACTTTTACTACTAAATTGATCACCGTTGATTTCTGTTAATATAATAATTATATTTATTAAAAATTAATAATTAATTAATAAGTGTGACCTAATAAATATAACTGTTAAATTGACGAAAATCAACGTGATTAATTTAGTAGTAAAAAAATAAAAAATTTCAGTAATAAGTATAACAACCCCCTAAAATAAATGTTTTAATATTTTTACCGTGAATATAGATAAGTTATTTATATTCACTCTCAAAACAATATCGCTTTTCGTTAAAAGATTAAAAAAATTATAATGAGAAAGACTATTATAATTCTAAAATAAATTATAATTATAAAAATACTTTGATTTCTGTCGCAAAACTATGTTATTTTGATCTCATATAAATAAATTATCTACATTGACCGGAGATGAAACGTAGCCAATATAAGTTTTTGTAAATTAAAATAGAATTCAATTATATAAAAGAGAATGTAAGAGCGACATAAAAATCATTACTGTTCTTTTAATCCCACGAGATTACATGCTTAGTTTTTTAATGTATCTGATATTATTTCATATAAATTATTGAAAAAACTTAATAAAAAGTCTTGGGCATGTGCTCCGTGAGAAAGTAAGCCAAACGTGCTAATAACCACACGAATTGGTTGAACTTTCGGTATCAAGTATTCACACTTGTCTCGTATGATCATTTCCGTTTCACTGGCATCCAGCAATTCATTTGTTGAATGTGATATGTCATTAGCACTATTGTCCAACAATTGAGGTCTGTTCGACTGTATTTTGATTTTTTTAAAAAAAATTATTTTGTAAAATAGTTAATGAAATGTGTGTTTTTTATACTTTTCTTTTAGTTAAAATACAAAAAAAAAATAACTTATATATATATTCTCTAAATTTGATTCTAAAATAAAAAAACAGTTACAATTTTTGAATTTTCTTTTACAAAACATGACTTATCAAATAGATTTTTTATCCTGAAAATCAATAAACTGTTTTTCGAAACAGATTTTAAATAGTTCTTGAATCTCCGAACCTTGATAAACGAACAACGAAATTCCTGAAAGAAATAATCAAATAATTATTCTTTCCAAAAAATAAAATAAATATGTGACAGGAAAAAAAAAAAAACTAACTGTATTCCATTCTTTTATCATGAAAATTATAGTTTTTTCATGATATGCTCGTATTGAATGAAAAAACTTAGAAGTTGGTTATACATTTATGATTGAACAAATGAATAGAAGTCCTACACAAACCTTTATAGAAGGTGGTAGATGGTCCAGATTTGACCATGCATTCCACAAGGAAAATGTGGTGCACATGGTTGGTCCAATGGAAGGTTAAAATTAATTGATGGGTTTCCGAGGAATGTGAGTTTGTTTCATTAGGTGAGTTTCTTTTGTTGGGATATTCAAGTGTGATGAATCCTACATTGGTTGATAATGGGCTAAGTGAAGAGTATATAAGTAGAAGGGACCCATGAACTCAATGCCTTAAGGTTTTGGGTTGAGACATGGTGTCGGATTCACTTTGCTACGGTTGGTGTAGCCTTAGCGCTCATTAGTGGTGGCCCCCGCCACGGGCTTCCCCCCTGGACCTGACTGACATTGGTATCAGAGCTGGGTTGAGCTCGCGCTTGGGGTACTCAGTTGAGGGCGAGCATACCAATGGTGGGTTTCACATTTGAGGGGAGATTGTTGGGATATTCAAGTGTGATGAGTCTCACATTGGTTGGTAATGAGCTAAGTGAAGAGTATATAAGTTGAAGGGACCTATGAACCCAATGCCTTAAGGTTTTGGGGTTGAGACATGGTGTCGAATCCACTTGCTACGGTTGGTGTAGTCTTAGCTCATTGGTGGTGGCCTCTGTCACGGGCTTCCCCCTTACCCGCCTGACATGTTTAATTGCATAATTTATGAGGCTACAAGATTATTGACCCAAAAAAATCAGGAATTTTTTTTTTGAATCATCCCATTCAGTCTTAGGGAAAAAAAATTTGGTGTTCCAAGTCTCATGTGATCATTCCATTCAAAAAATGACACTTGGACAAAAAGTTATTTTTTATTTTACTTCTCTTATCATTATTTGTATGATTTTGATTGATTCGGATTACTGCATTAATAGTGATCTAGGATCAGTGAAATTCTTCTCCATTCCTACATCTTACACAAAATAGGCTCATTTACCGCATTCGGCCTTTTTTTTCTGTAATTTTTTTTGTACGAAACCTGAAAGTGAAATATGTGAAACGCATCTCAATAGTTACTAAGCCATAGTGGGCTTAAATAAAAATGGGCCGAGTTGGCCCATTTTACTGCCCCTTAATGAAGCACCATTTTACTGAAGTATTTTGTTCTTCCTCGTGTAATTTTTTTGGCTGTAAATGGTCCTAAGATGGCTAAGTTTGGAACTCTAAGACAGGCATCAAACTGGAACGGATTATGTCGTGTAACATTTGTTTATGGAGTTGAGTCAAACGCGTGACTAAAATATGCATCAAGTGACTTTGAATGTATGCTTGAAAAGGATGAGCTTATGATTAAGATATTATTTTGAACTATAATAGAAGTATCTTAGTTCCCACATAATATTATGGGTTTAATATTTTTGTTTTTACTGTAAAACAAATTTCTTTGCTACCCACTTACTTTTATGTAAGTGTGGCTGATAAATTTTTTGTATAACAAAGATAAAAATATTTTTCTTTAAAATTATGCTTGAATTAATATATGATTGAGAGTTTTCATTATGGTTTTCTTCTTTCTGCCTCATTTAGTCTAAAATTTTAGCCGGCATTACAATTTTCTTGGCATTGATAACACTAATATAGGTGCCACAGGTGTAACGTCAATCAGATTCAAATATACTACTAGTACTTGGGCTGTTGAACATCATAGTAATCTGTGATCACAGGTTACTTTTAAAATTTGATGAGACCGATTGCTTATATCAATGTTATCAAAATCGGTAGGTTGACCCGAAATTCGATAAATCAATGATTGTGATTGAAACATTAATTTTGATCGGGCAACGAGAGTGTACGACATAGCACATCAAGTTTGCTATCCCTGGTAGCGAACTTCGTCCAGTCAGCTTTTCCTGCAAAAGTATGTCACGTGTCACAAAATCATTGGCTACCAAGTTCGCTACCGGTCGTAGCGAATTTGGACACGTCGCAGTCAATTTTTTCTGCGAAAATGTGCCACGTGTAACGAAATTATTGGCTATCAAGTTCGCTGGGAACTGTAGCGAACTTGTCTGTGTGACATATTGAGAAATAACACTATTCGCGTGGTATTTGAATAAAAAACTTAATGAACAGTTACATTTTTGATCACTGTTACGGACAAGCATGAGGTGCAAACATTTGTTTGATTGTTTTTTTTTTTTTTTTGCATTACCGTAGTGTACAGAACTACATAAGTACAGAGTTTTGCTTTCGTCGAGGGCAAGTGCATAATTCAACGGTTTTGAGGAATTCAAGGAACATAAATGTGGCATGAAATAAAATATTGTGATACAATAGCAGTCCAATACTTGATCTGGCTGTTATAAATTAAAAACGCATCTAAGCATTAAGCCATTAACCTCTTCTTGCACAATTAATGGCTATGACTCGCATTGTGGGTATCCTAGTACTAGTACTATCTGCATGCCTGGTTTCTGAGGGAACAAAAGTGGTACCTACTGTTTACTCAGTTTGTGAGCCTATATTTGAATACTTCCCCTATTGCTTGGGGTTCTTGGTGGGGGACCCAAATTTCGGTAACAACCCCTCGAGAAGATGTTGCCAGGACGTGGTCAAGCTTAACATATTGGCCCAAAACAGGATAGGCCCAAGGACCATTTGCTGGTGCATTGAGGTCATGATGAAGGCCATGACGTGTATAACACCAGCGTTGGTCCCCTCTCGAATACAAGATCTTCCCCTTATGTGCAAAACCTCCCTCAGTTTTCCCATCTCGGATAGCATGAATTGCTCCAGGTAACGACATTTAAACCTGAAAATTGGCATTCATTCGAAAATTCTTTGCCGTGTTGATGTAATTAATTTTATATCGTCTTTTAAGTGAAAAGGAAAAGGAAATTAAAATGTTCAATTATATTTGTTTGACTGATTGGTGGAGCTTCCATTTTTGGCAGGGTTACTTAGTTGAGATTGTATTTTGATGACGTGCAAGGAAGCTTTGAAGCTGGACAGATAGATCAGTTGCTGAAAAAGTCAATAAACGTTTTGTTCGACGCCATAAAATATAATGCAATGTTTATGTACTAAAATATATATATATATATATATATATATAGTGCAATGTCAAGTTGAAATAATTATATTGCTACTTGTCTTGCGAGCTAAATAGGAGAAGAAAGATAAGTGTTGATATATGTGGCTAAGGTTAAAAATAAAACCCAATAATAGAAATAATAAAGTTCCTGTTAAATTTTATACTATCTAACCATAATCCTTCACTTTCTTTTTATTTTCCCTTTTTCTTGAAATTGAAATACCCATTATGCTTGACTTTCTCATTTTCATATAACAGGGTGTAAAAGGTTGATAAACATGCTTGAATGACACGTGGCAGGCAAGATACCCGCATGCTTGTTGATCGTTTAGGCCATGTATAATTATAACCGCAAGAACGACCCGGGAATAAAGCTTTCTACACGGGTCATGTTTTATGCACAAAAAGAAAATGTAAATACGGCCACTTCATAACAAATGCGCCTTTAAAAAAAAAAATTGTTTGTGCTAACCCCTAAGATTGCGTATACTTCTTGATCTTGACTTGGAATTGTATGGTTTTCCATAGAGATAAGTATATTGCCTTTTTGGGTGCGAAACGACTGAACCCAGCACTCTCACTCTTTACTTTAAACTTTCTAGTTCGTTCTGTATATTTATTAACGAGCTGAACTCTGGTTAAGTATTTTGTTTTTAAAGTGAGAGAGTAAAACCAAATAAAAGTAGCTCATTTGACACATAAAAATTGAGCAGCTAGGAATAAGAGATGTGTTCGTTCTTTTTCAGTATTATTTTTAAGACGAATTTAAAATTTTAATCATGTACCAGCATAAAAAATACACGTAGTTTATAAAAAACAATTGAGAAAGGAAAAAATATATTTATTTTTAAGGTTGAGCTGAACCCATAGCTTGCACCCAATTAGCCATATATACTCTCTCTAGTTCAAACACGCTTATTATTCTAGGTCTCATTCTAGAACATGCACCTTTAATAAACAAAACATGTGTCAGTGTGGGAGTGGCAACTTTGTCATCGTGTCTAAAAATCTACATGATCCAAGACACTTCAAACCACCCATCAAATCAAAGGCAGGAACAGAAGGCCTCCAAAAAAATCATTGAATAATTTCGAGAATACGCCAGCAGCACAAAATTTTCAATTTTTTTATCATCGAATATTTTTTTAAAAAAAAAAACTCATTAAATATATTTACTTATATTTTAATTCAACCATATTTTAATTACATATTAACTAATAAATCTTGAATCAATCCTACGACCATTTTTACAACTTTGATTTCCCAAACATGGACCTGGTTTGAATTGATTGGTTTGTTCGATTTTGGAACAGCCCTAATTATTAGTTAACAACAATAGTATAATATTTGACATGTTGATTAGACGAGTAAGATGATCTCGCAAGGCATGAGGCCTAATTAACCTTTCCAATCAATAAGAGAGTTGGAAAAAAGTGTTTAATTGTGACTGTTTTAAGTTTTAGAGTATCTTAATAAAAAACATGGTCTCTACTTTATTCTCTTACAAAAATAAATTAGTCATTTAGTCCCTAACAAATTCAAAGTAGACCCATTTAGTTGAAATCGTGGTCCCTCACAAATTTAAAAAAGATCCATATTAGTCCCTCAAAAGGACTAAAATGGATCCACCCTGATTTGTTAGAGACTAACTGACTAATTTATTTTTGTAAGGGACTAAAGTGAGGATCGTGTTTTTTTGTTAGAGATAAAAAAGGTCTTTACTCTAAGGGGGAGTTTGGTTCAGGAAAAATTTTTGGAATAGAGGGAAACGAGATAGATAGAGTAATGATTGGAAAGATAGATAAAGTGAGATAAGTAGAAAAATGTAAAAAAAAGTTGTTTGGTGGGGAAAAACTTTACTGGGAAAATTAGGTAACTTTATGAAATCAACAGTGCATTAAAAGCCAGATAACCGATTTTCTGAAAAATCCCACCTTCAAATTGAGTTTCTAAATAGTGCTCATAAATCCAGACAAATTGGATAGATGGGTTTTTGGTGAATAACGTTGAAACAAACATGGTATTTCTAAAAGCCATACTTGAGAAAGATAGATATCCGTTGAAAAGCTCCCAACCAAACACCACCTAAGTTTTAACTACTCTTCCACGCTATTGAAAGTTCCAAGGAAGGAAAAGTATAATTTCATTTAACAAAACACATTTTGCGTGGATTAGCGTGCCTAAACCAAACAGGGTAATGGGCAGTTTGCTAGTGTCGTCACCCATCACGCATGGGAATTGATGCTTAGCTTTGTAGAATTGTCCTGCGATAAGCATTAAGGTAAGGGGACAATGGCAAATTTTCTCTTTTAATATGGTTAAAATGTGATATGGCTTTCAAGTTTCAACGACCACTCACTCCACCGCAAAATGAACGAAGGAAATGAATATCTAGTACAACCTAAATATTATTTTGTGACAACGGTGATGCCTGGTTCCTTTTACCCATACCACCCACGTGTCGATTATTCATTGATTGAGTTCTTAGCGAATAAGGACTAACTTACAAGTGAGGGCATCTAGAAAATATCAACGTCAACGAGCCGCGCAAAACCTCTAAATAATTGTATCACTTTTCCTGAATTACCCTCCGCGAAGTTGGGGCTGATATTCAGATTCTAGAAGTTTCCGCCAAGTATATGTTCGGATCCAACATCTAAGAGTGCAGCGGGTTCATATTCACTTTGAGTTTTCTTATTGTACTAGCAAGTTTTTGGATAAAGTTCTCTCAATGTTTTTATTAAAAAAATAAAAAAAGTTCTCTCAATAATTGGTACCAAAATCTTTTATTATGTCTCTCATTTTCAATTACAAAGTAAAGTATGAGACTTGAGTCCCATGCCAAAATCGTCGTTGTTAAAAACGAATAAAAAAGCTGCGTAAAAATGATACAAGTGCAAGTTTTTACTTTAAATAAAAAAATTGAAACTTAAACGGATAAAAAAGCCGCATAAAAATAAGAGTTTTATAATAGTTATGTGGTAAGAAAAGTGACTGTGTAATGTTATAGAGATTTGTTTTGCGTGTGTTGATTTTTTTTTGCTTCAAAAAGTGCAAGTCCCACAAAATGTTGTATGTGTAGGAAACTTTTTGGTGTCATGTGACGTGATAGATACAAATTCCTAAAAATAAAATAAAAAACACTAATTTTTATGTTTTTACTTAAATTAAGGTTAACTTTTAACCCATTACTCAATTTTATTTAATTTTTTTTAAAAAATCTCTATTTTTCATTTTCCCCAAAATTAGAATGCACAACAACTTTGACTTTCTTCTTTTAGCTATTTAAATCAAATCAAACTTTTCATTGATGTCGCATCCACCGCATCTTTTGGTGCCTCATATCTTCTACCTCTTACAACGCCCGTGACGCGACCACAAAACCCTTTTAATCAGCAATAAGGATGTGTTTGGTACAGGAGAAATTTTTTGGTGTCCGGGAATCATGATTAATAAGAATTCAGTAAAAATTGAGTTTACTTGGAATCTTACGAAAGATGTGTTTGGTTCACCAAAATATTACCGGGAATATTGGGTAAAAATTATTGATTCCATATTTGGTTTAGAACGAAATATGACTTGGAATATGAGGTTATTTTACAAAAATAACCCCAAACTATTTTTACTTTTGTAATTGATAGATTGGGTCTAGATTTTTATGTGTATTGGAGTATTTTTGTCTCAAAATTTATTGTTGTGCTTTTCCTTTACTTGGTATTCTGATTGGTATTCCGAATTACCATATTATTTTTGGTAATCTGAATAGTGACTTTTCTTTATAAATCAAATTACCGGTAATCCTTGGATATCCGGGAATCGTAATTTATTCCTTCTACCAAACGTGGTAATTACATTTACTAAAAAAGGATTACCGGTAATCCTCTCCAAAAACTTGAACCAAACACTCGGTAATAGTAATGGTAAGTGTGTGTCTCCGTTATTTTGCTTATTTTATGTTTTGGAACTTAATTTTTGGAGTTGTTAAACTTTTTTATATGTTTGAACTTATTTCTTATATAGTTATATGATTTATATATTTTAAATATGAAGTTGTTCATTAAATTTTAAGTAATGAGTAATGTGATTTTATTTCTTAACATTCTTCCTTGTTCATTGAGTTGAATGTGAGTCTGGTTTTCACTCACTACCGTGGATTCATGTACCACCAGGGGCGTACGGAAGTTGGATCTTGGCATACGTGACCTGCTTGTCGTCGTTCTAAACATTGAGGTCACACTTGTTGGCATTGTCAGTGGCGAGCAATGTTGTTGGTGCCATAGCTATTCATTGCAAGAAAAATCATTTTCTGGTAGAATCCGGTAGGATCGATTTGTTTGCGATTCCACAATTCCTGCGCTTTGGTTTAAAAATCTCAAAATACCCAAATTTTAAAACCAATAACCCATAACCAGAAAATACTCATCACCCAAAAACACTTATGACCCAAAAAATCAAAAACCCTAAGTCAGAAAGTCCTTAAACGACTATCTCCTCCTCACCCACTTGGACAAAACAACCTTCTTGCGAGGGATGCTCCTCATCGTCGTCACCTTCTTGTGCGCGACGGGCGATTGCGAGTCTGCCACTGACGAAGGTGACTATGTCTGGATGGTGGATCTTCTACCATCTCCCTGTGCAAAACAATCTTCATTCCTCTGGCTCTCGTTGGTGTTTATGGAAGATATTTGATGTCTTTGTATCTCCGTTAAAGTGATCATAACAATGGAATTTTTTTGGACGAAAAGAATATTTTATTTTTTTAATCCTTCTGTTTGTAAGGCATTTTGTGTTGGTATTCTCATATTCTGCCAACTGTGTTTGAAACTTTTTTTTGTTAAGCAAGTCTCCCATTTTTTTTTATTTTTAATGCTTGTGTTTGAAACGTTCAAATTTTAAAGTATTATGGTTCAGTTTTTTTTATGGGTTTTATAAGAGTTATGTTGTAGGAAAAGTGATTGTGTTATGTTATAGAGATTCGTTTTGCGTGTCGAAGTTTTTTTATTTATTTTTTGCTACGGGCTCCACAAAATATTGTGTGTGTAGAAAACTTCTTGTGGTCATGTTAAATGATAGATGATAAACCCTTTTTTTATACCTGATCAGTTTTTTTTTAACTTAAGCTATATAGTAGGAGACATGAGTTGTGATTTTAGTAAATAGAAAATATTAGGAATTAGAATTGTGATTGAAATTTTCAAATTTTAAAGCATTACCACCAACACTATCATTATACCCTGGAAAGCACAGACACGCAAATTTTGTGTCGGACCCGTGTCCGACACGCGTCCGATAAGCGGTCAACATTTGAGGACACGTGGTTAATTTTCTGACACGTTTTTCCGACACGTAGTCAACTTTTTCCGACTCGCGGTAACGCTCGGACACGTTTTCGGACACGCTCAGACACGTTTTTTTTTTTAATCTTAATTTTATTTTGTTAAATAAATATAAAAGAAATAATTTATAAATTAATTTTTTTCTATTATGAAATTTGACACGAAAAATTATTTATATTTATATTTATGTTAAAATTTAAATATTTGATTGGTTATATGACTTATTACGGACTCTTATATGTATTAAATATAAATTATATTATATATATTAAGAATTTTATTTAATATCAAAACGTGTCCCAACATGTCAAAATATGACATTTTTTAAAATTAATGTGTCGTGTCCCGTGTCCGTGCATCATATAGATTATACCCACCAAGCCAAAGAAAAGGAAAGCTACATTATCGCTCAAGAGGAACGTGTGTGTGAAAAAAATTAGTTTACTATTCCCACTTTATATATTTTAATATTTTTTTGGCACTGTCTTATTTTTATTCCTGGCTCCGTCACCGTGTGAGCCAAATGAGAGTGTTGAGAAATTGATTTTATCCTTTTATCTTTGTTCCATCCAAAGAGAATGACAAAATGTTCCAACCAATGATTCTTTCATATCAATACTTATATGGTTTCACTGTTTGAGTTTCGTGTATGTTTTCACTATTGATGGAGTTCATATACTATCCTAAGGTTCTTTACATGGTATCATAGCCTCGTCGCTCCGCACTTTCTCTTTTGGCGTTTCTTAGCACAGGTAGGCTGGGCCTGTTGCATTGTCCACTCTTCAAGCCTAATGGGCTCTCGTGTGAGGGGGCGTGTTGAGATATATAGTCCAACATTGGTTGTATGTGCAACTAATGTGGAGTTTATAAGGCTTTGAGCACTCCCACCCTTTGAGCTAGCTTTTAGGGTGGTGTATCCCAAAGATCTTTACATAGTTCATATACCTGATTAGAGAAGTTGATAGTTCCTGCATGTAAAGTGTTTGATAGAAATGTCGTTTCCATGAAGAGATGAAGATTTTGGACATAATATTATTTTCTTTTTTGTTAGTGTTTGCTTATTGATTATTCATTAAAGTAGACGTCGGTAAAATAACATGAGTTACCCGAGCATATTGTACTTAGGTAACTAATATTTTAAAAATTCAGATCACGACCAATATTGGGGTATATATTTTGGGTGTTAGAGACGAAAAATATTTGAATAGATGATTAGGTCAACGGTCAAACAAAAACATATAAGTGATATGTTTTAGTACGAAGGTAAAATAATGAGTTTTAATTAAATCAAAAAAGCCCGGAACTTCAAAAAAGGTAATATTTATTAGGTTAAGTATTTGTCATTTTAAATGACATAATTTTGTGTCATTCTAAATAAAATTACGTCATTTTGGTATTTTTGAATTTTTTATATTTTCCCTTTTTTATAGAATTATAAAAAAAAATGGATGAGTGAGAATGCAAATATATACCAAAGCGAGATGATATAATTTTATTAAAAATGATAAATACTTTTTCCATATTTATTTTACCTTTGAATGTTGTACATAATTTACTTTTGGATTTGATGTTTGTCATTTTAAACAATATAAATTATGTTATTTTAGGAAAAAATGAAAAATCATGAGAAAGAAAGTGAATTATTATTTTTTAATTTAAATTTTAAATAAAAAATATTATTTTATGTCTATCTCTTTCTTAAAATGATATAACTTTATGTTATTTAAAATGAAAAATATTCCTCCCTTTAATTTTATTGTGATTTAAAAAAAATGGTGAGAATTAGAGGATAAGGATAGTTCGGTAAACGCAACTTTTCTTGTAGAAAGGAAAGGGCAACGGAGAGAATTTGAAGAGGGCGAATTCGTAATTTGGAAAAAAGAAGAAAAACAAGGTATTTTTGCCGCATAAGATTATTCACTTATTGCCGTCACAACATGTTCCTATAAATATATGCCGTCAAAGCCGCTCCGAAGTCTAGCATCGCAAATTGCAAACTTCAAAACTCTCTCTCTCTCTCTCTCTCTGTCTTTCTCTCTCTATATCTACGCCACAAATTCTATATTCTAGACTCACCCCACACTCTTGGAATCTCAAACATGAAGAAATCCGGCATCCTCGCCGCCTCCTTCGCCGCCGCGTCCGCCGCCGCAGTCTCCGTTACGTCCTCTGCACACACCTCTCATCAGGTACCCGCTTCTGTACCCCTCCAAGATTTCCTTTTTCGCTGGGCATTGTTTTGATTCTGTTATCAAAACGTGGGGATCTGAGAATCGCCCTAAAGTTTTGATTTTGTTATTGTTGTTGTGTGGAATTTGGGTTTTGCAGGACGTTACGGCTGAGGGGAGAGGCCGTGAGAGTTCTTCATCGGCGAGTTCATCTTCTTCGGAAAAATTCGCGCCGAGATTTGATGGGTTGCGATTCATTGAAACGCTGATTACTGCCCATAGATGAAAGATTTTTTTTTTTTTTTGGCCTTGTGCTGTTTAGAGAAGACTTCGTCTATGGGAAATATTTCAACTTTTTTTTTTTTCTATTGGGGTTATTGGGAGAAATAGAGAGAAAAACAAATTGTGATATTACGGGATTATATTGTACTTTTTCTTTTTCTTGATCTCATTCAGGAAATAAAAAATTAAAGGTTTTTGGGTTTGTGCTGATATTTGTGTCTATCATTTTAACCAATCCTTTCCTTACTTCCTTGGGAGGAAGCAAGTTGGAAGTAGTTTGTTTGGGATTGTTTTAACTTTTATTGTTAATAATGTGGTGACCACTTGTTGGCCCAAAGAGAGTACTTATTTTTAGTAGTTCTTTATCTCTTAAAAAAGTAGTTGACTCTTTGAGAATTAGTTTTATATAGTAACCTTGCTTTCAATTAGAAAAAATATGGAGAAAAAATTGAAGAAAAAGAATTAAATTAGATATAAAAATTAAGTTTTTGTTTGTTTGTTTGTTTAAGTTCATATTTTGGGTTTTGTTGAAGTGATCGACAGAATATGATTTAGTTTGAAAAACAACGCATCTGAGATGCTTTTGTATACGTGTGAGTGTGATTAATTGAATTGGTCGATGTTATTGGACTTTTCCAGGTAATGAAACAATTTGTTTGATTTTGTTATGCTTTTTTTTTTTTTTTTTTTTCTATTTTGTAAAATAGTTATGGAAAGAATTATTTTTTATATTTTTTAATTTTTGAAAGTTAAAAACTAAAACAGAAAATAAAAATAACTCAGACATTTTCTTTAAATTTGATTTTAAGAACAAAAATATAATTATAATTTTTAAAATATTTTTTACAAAATAAACTTTATTAAACAAGTTCTTTTTGTTTTTTGTTTTAAAAACTAAAAAATTGTTTTTAAAAACAACAATCAAATAGAGTTAATATTGCTTTTGCAATAAATTCTGGGATAAGCAGCCACTATCTTTTGATGTGATGGCTGCAAGATATTGTCCTCCGTGGCGTATATGGAATATTCTTTCCGAATATTGTTCTGCAACTTGTGAATATCTGTTATATAAAGTTTTTCATTTCAGATTTTTTACCTTTTTTCTTCACTTGCTCGAAAAGCCAAACTTAGTGCGAACATATTCTTGCCTCTTTCATCAAAGATTCAATTCTCAAGATAAATAATTCAGCACTAATTCATTTGGTGGATGATAAGAACCCAAGACTAGTTCCTTTTCTGGTCAAGCACTTTCTTCCAACATCAACTTTCAAAATGCGAATTCTCCACTAGCGAAAAGCATAATTGAATCCCGGAACAAGCAGAGAAATACACTTTTACACCATTAGTCTTTAGTTTGTCATTGGTTTAGAATTTGCAAAACTTGATTTTAATTTTTTGCTAAATTAATTTTAATTACAAGTGGAATTGATTTCTGTTTGAAAGTATATATTTGAAAAATAATTTTAACATAATCAATTAATATTATGTACATAGTACTAATAAAAAATGTTTTTGGATACATAATTACGAAGAGAACATGCTAAAATTAAATTAACGCTAAAAATTTAATTATACACAACATTAATTTTACTCACTGCTAAAGCAATAAAATGTTACTTTCACGTTTAGAGAACTAGAATCAAGTTTAAAGCCAAATGCATTTTTTCTTCAAATGATGTAAGAGACATTAACACTATGCTTGAGACATGATTTGTGAGTTTGGGTAAAGAGTAAGACAACACGAAACCAAACTCTGCATTAGACCAAGTACGCAATTTGATCTTATCTCACGCACTATGGGTTCGTATCCCCACAAACACATGATGCGTGAAAGCCACGAAAAATTGATATTTCGAACTTTTGAAGGGCAATACTTTTCAGTGCCTTTCGGTTACGAAGTTTCCTGAATCCCATCCATAATTTTTTTTATTGGATTGATGTTTTATGATATAAAAGATTATTTTATTTCTTACACATATATAAAAATACGTGGGACTTAAATAGAGTCATGTGAAGAGAAAAGAGAAAAAAAAATATTTATCTCATAATTTCTTTTTGTATGCAAAAAATAAAATTATTTCTTCCAACGTAAAAAAAAAAAAGGTTAATCCTTCATATAATTAAACAAGCAAATAAGGGAATGAAATGTCCCAATTGTACACTCAACAAAAAGGCCGAGATCACACAAAAATAGCATGGCATGTGAAACTTCCTTTCAAAATGAAACAAGCTAGTATGTTAAAAAGTTTGGACATAGTAATAACTGGAAGACAATTTTTTTTTAAACTTTTGTACCTTTTATTTGAGTTTATTTACAACCAACTCTAATTAATTTGGGATAAAGATAGTGTTGATGTTGATATATATTGATATACTCCATAGTCTAGAAGTTGGATCCTTAGAACTTTTCTTTTTTTCAAAAAAAAAGAAGGAATTTTAGAGCCAAGTTGTTAGTCATATACAAATGGAAGTACACAGGCTGCAATCATATGTCAGAAACCCAAAAGTTAGATTATGGCAAGCCTTAACTTATCAGTGATCACCATGATCCCCCACTCATCTGTACCTCTCAACAATTTGTTTCTTGTTTTACTTTATAACTACTTTATTTTCTGAGCTTTAGTCAATCATTGAATTATTCGTACTTACAACTTTCTTCGTCCATACCTATCGTATGGGAGGAGATTTAATATGGTGTTTTGGTCATATTGGAAGAAGATAAACATAAGAGTGAGATCAATACTTAACACCGATAAAATTTTGAAGTGCCAACCCCACTCTTCTTTTAATTTGCAAAATGGAGTCCTTCCCTTCTTTACACTGATTAGCAAATAGGGCAGGGAGGTATTTTCCATAGATATTTATGTAGTTCAGTTTGTCAAGCCGTTAATCCTCACATAGTACACCTTAAGGTGATGAAGAAGACAATCGGAACACTCACTAAAATGCCACTGTTCACCAACTTTTTTACCTAAATGTCACGCGAACAGTGTTGTTTTCCAATATGCCACAAAAGCAAGTTCGCTACCCTGTGTAGCGAACTCGATTTGTTGACGTGTCATATTTTTAATGGATAACAAGTATCAAATTTTAAAAAATAATAATAAAAAAAATGAAGGTCGCCTACCATGTAGGCGAACTTGGTTAAAATCAAGTTGGTATCCATTAGAAACGTGACACGTCAGCAAACCGAGTTCGCTACACCGGATAGCGAACTTGCTCCCGTGGCATATTGAAAAATAGCACTGTTCGCGTGGCATTTAGGTAAAAAAGTTGGTGAACAGTGACATTTTGGTCACTGTTCCAAGACAATCGGGAAAAAAAAATGAAATTAGAGAGCAAAATTGTTAAGTGACAAAAGATGAAAATCCTTGAATGGTTTTTTCCAAGACCGGATGCACTCCAATATTCCATCGTTCACTAAAATTACGTTAGAAGTACACTTCTATCCAAATGTTGTAAATGGAAGGAATATTTTATAAATCACTCTTTGAACTGAAATTTAAGGCTTTAAAAACCTTTATCAAACATTTATATGAAGAGGCTGGAAAATTCTTGTCTACATAACCACAGCCACCATTTCTCATTGAGCCTATATGTACAGGGTTGAGAATTCCCTCACTTCAAAAACTGCAAGAGGCTTACTGTATTAGTTTGTCAGAACAAACTTGGTTAGATCTCTAACAGATGGTATGCCTCACTTTTCGTGTTATGGACCTTCCCATGCGAAGACGTCGGCTTGTCAGAGCTTCTAATAGGACTGTCAAAGCATGTTCTACTGCTTCTGCCTGATTATCCAACCCAAAGGAGTTAAACAGTGGAAGAAGTTGAAGCTCTGAGAGCAGACCAGCAGCTGCTGCTGCTGTACATGTACGATCCCAAGATGGTTGGGGCCTGCCCTTGAAATACCATACAATACACATAGATTACATTAAACACAGCAGAAAGTCTAGAGCAAAGATAGGAGAGCAAGAAGGGAAAAAGCTGCTGCAGATATACTGAAACATAGGTGTCAGTTAATCTTAATTTTACTTTCTCACTCACCTAAGTTTATGCATGGCAGAAGCACCAGGGTTTAGGGATAAACACGCGAGGTCCTCATCTCCCCAAACTGACTTTGCTTGATCCTGTTGAAAACAAAATTTCACACCAATATGTTTGCAAATTAGCATAAAAAAAAAATTGTAAATGGTATTTCAGCATAAATTAATTCATTTCATCGACTTGAAAAACTTAAATACTACATGTCTTTGGGATGGTCCAAAGGAAACTTCATAAAACATAAAGCCTATTCTTGTTCGGTGGCTGTCTGTTCCAGTTCCACCCCATTATCTACCCCAAAAAAAAAAGGTGAAGCCTCTGATCCATTAGCTCTTCAGAAATATTATGTTTTTCTCTTTATGATATGTTTCAGATAAAACTCTCTATGCAGGCAGTGTCAGTTTATTGAATCTATTAAAAAAAAAGAAAAAACTCAGCCTTCAGCGAAATTCCATATTATGTTTAATTGCTGTACAGTCAGCCACATAGGCATTCTCAATCAAAGACGCAAAGTATTACGTAGCATTGTCTAAATCTCTGATCCACTCACATATCAAAAGAAAGGCACTATAATATTGTTGCACTACATGTGATCTTTTCCCATCTTGAGAAATTCTAATGCCATGATTGCAGCATTTTTCTCAGCACAAGCATAGGTATCTGATCATAAACAGTGCTAGCTTCTATCATCACTGTTTAATCAAAAGTTTAACTTTTCCATTTTCTTCCACTTTTTTAATCAACAGCTTGAACTTGAAACGGAAAACTGGACAATGCTGGATGATTAGTCTCCAATAGCCCCCCACAAGCTGGACGATGTATGTTGGACATCCCCAGCTTGGAAACAGCATGAAGGAAAGAACCAGGAGGCAATGGCTTGGTGAACATATCGGCGATTTGAGCAGCAGAAGAAATGGGAAGAAGATGCAGTAAGCCAGATTCAATTTTGCTGCGAGTAACATGGCAATCGATTTCGATATGCTTAGACCTTTCATGAAATACTGGGTTACGGGCAAGATGAATGGCAGAGTTACTGTCACAATAAACGGAAGCTGGATGTGTCCATGGAAGGCAAAGATCTTGAAATAGATATTGAACCCACTGGAGCTCACAGGAGAGATGAGCTAGAGCCCTATACTCAGCTTCAGAGGAGGAACGATTGATCGTGGTCTGTTTCTTGGAACGCCAATGCACAAGGGCTGAACCTAAGAATACGCAAATACCAGTGACAGACTTCCTGGTGTCGGGACAGGTAGCCCAATCAGCATCAGTGAAAGCCTGAACTCGAAGATCATTATTAGCGGGAAAGAAGAGACCAGAACCAGGAGCACCTTTGAGGAAGCGAAGGATGCGTTTTGCAGCAGCAAAGTGGACAGTAGTAGGACGAGCGACATATTGGCTGAGACGATGCACAGCGAAGCAAATGTCGGGCCTGGTGTTAGTCAAGTAGAGAAGACGGCCAATCAAACGACGATAAGGAGATGGATCATCGAGAACTTCTCCCTGATTGGAATGAAGTTTGACAGAGGCATCCATAGGAGTAGAGACAGGTTTACCACCCAAAAGTCCTGCATCCGAAATAATCTCAAGAGCATACTTCCTTTGATTCAACACAATTCCACGTGAAGAACGAGCAACCTCCAATCCAAGGAAGTAACGAAGATCACCCAAATCCTTAATCTTGAATTTATCATCCAGCATTTGTTTCACACGAGTGATTTCAGATAAGGCAGTCCCACATATCACAATATCATCAACGTATACCAATAAAACAGTAAAGGAGGATGATGTTTTGAGGGTGAAAAGAGAGAGATCAGCTTGTGCCTGAATGTAACCAAGCGAAATCAAAAAGGAGGAGAGCTTGGCATGCCACTGTCGACTTGCTTGCCGTAAGCCATAAAGGAACTTCTGTAATCGACAGACCTGACCAGGCTTGTCAAGATGAAGACCTGGAGGAGGCATCATATACACTTCTTCGTTAAGGTCTCCATGTAAGAAAGCGTTGTTTACATCTAATTGATGGATGAACCAGTTCTTCGAAGCTGCTACAGCAAGTAAAATGCGAATGGAAGAGATCTTTGCCACAGGGCTGAAGGTATCAAAAAAATCTACACCTTCAGTTTGGGTGAAGCCCTTAGCAACAAGACGCGCTTTGTAGCGTTCAAGGGAACCATCTGACTTGTATTTGACCTTAAAAACCCACTTGCAACCAATGGGTTGTTTGCCAAGGGGAAGATCAACCAATTTCCAAGTATGGTTCTGTTTTAAAGCCTGAAGCTCAGTAGACATTGCCTTGCACCAGAGATCAGACTTAGCAGCTTGTGAATAAGAGCTTGGTTCCACATGAGAGGAAACATTAAGACAGAAATGTGTGTATGTGGGTGAACAAGCAGTGTATGTTAAGACACTGGATAAGGGATATTTAGAAGGAGTGGAGGAAGAGGGAATCATACCTTGGCAGAGATTGATACGTTGAGTGTGAGATGGGCTACTTTGATATTGCTCTAAGTACTTTGGAGGAGCCCGAACACGAGTGGAACGACGAAGAGGAGGAGAGGAAATGCTGAGAGCTGGTGGTATGGGGTTAGGTGATGAGGCTGTGGTAGAGGATGGGTTAGGTAATGGGGCTATGGTAGGTAATGAGGTTGTGGAAGAAGAAATGGGTGAGGGTACAATATGGGGAAGGTAACTGTCAAAATCAAAAGGTGAAGTGTGTGAAGATGGTGGGTATGGTTCAGAAAGTGGTTGAACAATGGAATCAATCAAAGGTTGATTGTTGAATGGGAATATATGTTCATAAAAAATAGCATTTCGAGACAGAAAAAGCTCCCTGGATTGAACATCATATAATAAACAGCCTTTGACACCTGCTTTATGACCCAAGTACACTGCCTTTCGTGCCCTTAGTTCAAACTTTGTGCGATGGTTATGCAGAGTGGATGCAAATGCTAGGCATCCAAACACTCTCAAGTGTATTAATGAAGGAGGAGTACCATGAAGGACCTCATAAGGAGTTTTATCCTGGAGAAGAGGTGTGCAGGTACGATTGATCAAGTGAATGGCATGGGTTATGGTATGGTTCCACAGTTTGATAGGTACTTGGGACTGAAAAAGTAAGGCTCTTGCCACATTTAAAATGTGTTGATGCTTACGCTCCACTCTTCCGTTTTGCTGCGGGCACTCAACACAACTCCTTTGGTGTGTAATGCCCTTTTGAAGATAGAACTCAGTCATTAAGAATTCATTTCCGTTATCACTTCGAATTGTAGTAACAGTGGTTCGAAAGTGATTCTCAACAAATGCAATGAAATTCCTCAAATGTACTCTAGTTTCTGCTTTACTTTTCATCAAAACTATCCAAGTATACCTTGAAAAATCATCTACAATTGTTAGAAAGTATCTATGACCTTCAACAGATGGAGTAGAGTAGGGTCCCCAAATGTCTACATGAATTATATGGAAAATCTTCAATGATTTTGTCAGGCTAAGGGAAAAGGGCAATTGCTTTTGCTTTGCCAAATGGCATATATCACACGGGCTTACATGTTTAGCAGGAATAAAGGGAAACTTAGAGGACATATTTTTCATTACAAGTTCAGATATATGCCCTAGTCTTGAGTGCCATAAGACATGATCACCCTTATTCTGGTTACAAGAATTCAAAGCAGTATGTAACTTCTTGCAATACGCAGCATCCCTTCCAGTCCTCCCATCAATCACATATAGCCCATCCCTTTGCTCAGCTGTACCAATCTTCGCCTGAGTATGGAATTCCTGAATAACACAAGTTGAACCACGAAATATCAATTCACAAGGGATGGTACTCAAAAGCTTTGTGACAGAAATCAAGTTCACCTTAAATTCTGGTACATAAAGGACATTAAACAGAATCATTTTTGGGGATATATGGACAGTTCCTGAGAACTTAGCAGTGACACAATGACCATTGGGCAGGTTAATCATGACAGGCTTAATTTTGTGAATATGAGAGATCTGTGAATAAAGGTAAGTAACATGATCAGTGGCACCTGTGTCGAGTATCCACTTGCCATGTATGATACCTGGTTGTGAAACTTGGTCAGTATTCACATTTGAAACTTGTGTAAAATTAGCTGCATGCGTGGTTGACAGAGCAGTGTTCTTATCCAAGATATTAAGGAGGTGTTGAAATTGATCGTTGGACAAAGACACACCAGAATTGCTGGCTCTATCAGGTTGCTCATATCGTGTATCTTGCATAGCATTGTTCACATTATGAGTAACAGTGCTCCTTGGTTTGTAAGTCAGTGGAAATCCATGAATATGGAAACAAGTATCCACCGTGTGGTTAGTCCTACCACAATGTGTGCACATTTTATTTCCTTGAGTGCGTCCTCCATTATAGTTATTAAATGTAGTTCTTCCTCTTCCTCTAAAGCCACGTCCACCATAGTTATTACTCTGTCCAGGTCCACCATAGTTACTTGATGAACCTCGAAATGAGTTTTGCTCAGTAACAACAGCAAAGGTTTGAGCATTCGTGGATCTATTTTCTCTCTGAAATTGACGTTCTTGCTGTACTACCATAGAAAAGACTTGATTAGCATCTGGAAGAGGAGTAATGAGCATGATCTGAGACCTAACTTGAGAGTATTGATCGTTCAAGCCTTTCAAGAAACGAATTACTTGATCTTTATCTCGATATTCCTTCATCTTATCATATCCTCCACAACAGCAACGAATTCTACACAATTACACGTTGGAAGTGGCTTGAGATTCTCAAGTTCATCCCATAAGGTCTTTAACTCAGTAAAAAACTCTGTAACATTCTTATCTCCTTGCTGTAATCTATAAAATTCTTCTTGAAGATCAGATACACGAAACAAATCTGATCTGGAAAATCTCTTTCTCAGATCTGACCAAATATCACTTGCTCTTTCTATCCAAATCACAGATTGAACAATAGGTTGAGATATGGATTTATGGATCCAAGCACTCACCATATTGTTGCATCTCTGCCATGCAAAGAAATTCTGATCGGTTTCCGAAGGTGGAGTTATGCTACCATCGACGAATCCGAGTTTGTTCTTCGAAATGAGAGCTACGGTCATAGCCCGAGCCCATGTATGGTAGTTACCATTACTCAGCAATGGAGTAACTAAGACAGTTGATGGAGATTCATTCGGATGCAAGAAAAACGGATTAGAAGGATTAGTATGAAAATCTGGAAGGGAACTTTGGTGGATTGCAGGTTGTTGATTCACTGTTGCTTCATTATTCACTGGCGATTGATCATCAACGAATGGAGCTTGATCAGCCATGGATACGAAGCATTAAAGAAAAAAAAAATTATCTCTCCTGTGATACCAGAGCTCCAATTTAGAGCTCTGATACCATACTGAATTTCCTCATATATTGATAAAACGAAAACTGAACATTACAACTTTCTCAAGACGTACTTATACTCATAACTACAAAACTGAAACTGACTTAACCACGGTTATGCAGTTAGCTCTGACTTAACCATACACGGTTATGCAGTTAGATCAAAGAAAAACTGTTAACTCAATCTGTAACTGAATTCGATGACGTGGCAACCAAGGAAGCACGGACACTTGTAAAAACAGGAAGAGTCGGGTCCGACACGCTCCGACACGGTGTCGGACACGCGGTTGACTTTTTCCGACACGTTGACCATTCCGACACGCGAATTTGACCGTGTCCGACACGGTCAAATGGCATTTTCGTAATTTTTTTTTATTTTTTATTTTTTATTTTTTTTTAAAATTTTTTTTTAATTTTTTTTTTAATTTTTTTTTTTAATTTTTTTTAAAAGTTAAAATATATTAATAAAGCTTCCACCTGATCAATTTTTTCTTTTTTTCTTTTTTCCCCTTAAGTAGATAAGAGATCATCTCAGCATCATTGTTGTCAATTCCTATCACGCTCTTGTTGTATCTTCTTCTCTCTGATCTCTCTCTAATATGATTTGATCTCTCTATCTGATATTATATCTCTCTCTCATCCCAATTCTTATTTTTTTTATTAAAGCTTCCATCTTTATAACGTGTTGATGGGTATTATTAATTTAGTTTCATTTTTTTTGTTAAATTATTAAATATTAAATGAAATATACACTATATAAATTAAAAATATTATTTAATATTAAAACGTGTCCCAACGTGTCGAAATCCATAAATTTTTAGGATTGACGTGTCGGAGTGTCGTGTCGTGTCGTGTCACGTGTCGCGTGTCGTATCGGTGCTACATAACTGGCAACTGGTGCAGCTGGATGATTAGTCTCCAATAAAAGTATCATTTCAACTTAATGGTGTAGGTTTGACTATTAGACCCAACCTATATCCTACAGTTAAGCAACTCCTGTTTTAAAATTAATTTTACGAATTTCAAAACTTTGGTCAGCTTTTTTCAATTAGTTTTAAAAGTTTATAGAGAGAGAGAGAGAAACGATAGGTCCATTTGTTTAATAATGTTTTTTTTTTCTCTTTGGCACACATCACATGTGGCCGTACTAGTAGGATAAAGAGGATATTGTACTTGCATTTGGTTAAAGTGGAGACACCTCTAACTTACATTTGTAAGAGGACTAGAACATCTGAATATACTGCATAATAAGATTTTATCCGGCCTTCGCGCATAACAATTGATAACCCTAAGTTTCCATGCTTTTGACAATCATGGAGTAGATAATTTTGTGCTGCTCAACTAGAGTCATATTATGAAAATTTACAACTTCTAACTGAAGAAAAGGAAGAAGAAAGCCACCCAAAAGTTACCTGAAGGCGCCTAAACATTGCTGCTGAATTACTCCACGTCCCATCAATCAAAATAAAATGCACAGTTGAGTCTACTTTTAACTGCTTCATTTTCAACCAAATGGAAAACAAGGAAATCTATATCAAAATGTTAAAAGCAACACAATATATGTTTTTTATTTTTCAAGTGGCATTGCCTTTGTTAGAGAATAATATAAACCACTAAAAAAGCCCTCACCCAACACCTTAAGGTTTTGGGTTGAAGTGGTTCTTTACATGATATCAGAGCTTCAGTGACCACAAGGTCACGAGTTCGATCTTCACCGCCCCCCACTTGTGGAATTAAATAAGCATAAGGTAAATAAAAAATTGGGCCTATGCAATAATCCACGCTTCAAGCCCAAAGTGCTCTTGCGTGAGGAGGTGTGTTAGAGAATAATATAAACCACTAAAAAAGCCCTCACCCAACACCTTAAGGTTTAGGGTTAAACTGGTTCTTTATAGCCTTAACATAGAAGAAAAAAGATATTCTCTTTATAGTGAAAGGCCACTTGTAAGTTGTCACTGCAATGCCAATAAATCTATTCAAATTTGTAACTTTCCTCACACCTCCTGGCAATGTCATTCAGAGATTATTAATTGGCTGGAGATTCTGTTTTAAGTTTTCATAGTCACTGATCAAGTGGTAAATCCCAAAACAAGAAGTTGAAAATCATATTTTATAACTTCTCTAAAGTAGTTAACATTTTTGCATAAAACTGCAACAAGCAAAACACAAGATGCAGCTAGGATGCTAGCAGTCAGAGTTCATTTCTTCTCATTTGCATGAACTCAACATTATACTGCATAGGTCAAACCACATTCAAAATGGGCGTGAATTAGCATTAAATACACAAAAAAGAAAAGCAATTAAGATCAGACTAAAATCGTGTATATTGCTTCAAGGTGCATTCACACACCCAACTCTCCAAGACAGACATAATCACTAGTATTATTTGTAAATCAGCAATTAAAAAAGCATTAATTAGTCTAATGTTAAAATAATACCTTTAATTACTTCAACAATTAATTACTTCAACAAGCTGTTTAATGGGGATGGAGATACAAGCGAGGTGGACTTAGAGGACGCGTATGATGATATGAATAGAAGATTTGTACGCAGAATTAATACACATGAAGTTAAGGAGGCTTTAAAGAGGATGAAGACTAATAAAGCCTTGGGGCCTGATGGTGTCTCTATTGAAGTGTGGAGAGACCTGGGGGATGTGGCAATAAAATGGTTGACCAATCTTTTTAATAAGATTCTCCAGACGAATAAGATGCCTGATGCATGGAGAAAAAGTATGATTGTGCCTATCTACAAAAACAAGGGAGATATACAGAATTGTTCAAACTATAGAGGCATTAAGCTAATGAGCCATACTATGAAGTTGTGGGAGAGGGTTATTGAGCATCGCTTGAGGAGAGATACCAAGGTTTCTGTAAATCAATTTGGATTTATGCCAGGAAGATGTACCATGGAAGCCATTTTCTTGATGCGACAACTAATGGAAAGATATCGAGAAAAGAAGAAGGACTTGCATATGGTGTTCATAGACCTTGAGAAAGCATACGATAGGGTTCCAAGGAAAGCTTTATGGTGGGTTCTGGAGAAGAAAAAGGTTCCATAAAAGTATGTAAAGGCAATCAAGGATATGTATGATGGGGCTACTACATGTGTAAAAGCTTATAACGGATTATCAAGTTATTTTCCTATCACGGTAGGTGTACACCAAGGGTCGGCTCTAAGTCCTTACCTCTTAGCCTTAGTTATGGATGAACTAACAAAAGATATTCAAGAGGATGTGCCATGGTGTATGCTTTTTGCAGACGATATTGTGCTTATTGATGAGAGCGAGGAGGGTGTTAATAGAAAACTTGAATTGTGGAGAAGCACATTGGAATCCAAAGGATTCACATTAAGTCGAAGCAAGACTGAGTATCTAAAGTGTGAGTTTTTTCTGGTACGAGATGGGGACCAAGAGCCCGTGCATCTAAATGGTCAAGAGGTAACCAAAAAAGATGCTTTTAAATACTTGGGCTCCATTTTACAAAAAGGTGGAGAGATTGATGAGGATGTAAATCACAGAATCAGAGCAGGGTGGATGAAATGGCACAGTGCATCTGCATTTTTGTGTGACCGCAAAATCCCCCTGAAGTTAAAAGGAAAATTCTATAAAACGGCAGTAAGATCGGCAATGCTATATGGAGCGGAATGCTGGCCAGCACATAGGCAACATGAGCATAAGATGGAAGTAGCAGAGATGAGGATGTTAAGGTGGATGTGTGGTTACACAAGGATGGATAAGATAAGAAATGAAGATATTCGACGAAAGGTCGGAGTAGTACCGGTAGCCGAGAAGATGAGAGAACATAGATTGAGGTGGTTTGGGCACGTGATGAGAAGACCCATGGATGCTCCTGTGAGAACAGAAGTTTGTTACCAAGAGCTAAACACAAAAAGAGGCAGAGGTAGGCCGAAGCTTACTTGGGGGAAGGTAGTAAAACAAGATTTAATGTAGTGGGATATAGATTGGCGGACAGTATGTCTTAGAACGAAATGGAGAAAAGCTATAAGTATGGTGGAGGGTTAGACCCGCTGTTATTCCTATATTCCAGATGGTCCCTTTTTAGTCATTTTCCCCTTCATTTCCCCCACTTCTTCTTGTCCCTTTCTTTTTTACTTTTATTTATTTATATATACATATATTTTTATTTTTTTATTTTTTTTATTTTATTTTATTTTTTTTTATTTTTTTATTTTATTTGTTTATTTTTTTTTTTTTTTTTTTTTTTTTTTATTTTTTGCTTTTTTTACTTTTTTTCAACCGTTTTGTATCTTTCATGTGGGTTCATCTACCACCGACCCCAATTAATTTGGGATAAAGGTGTTGTTGATGTTGATGTTGTTGATGTTAAAATAATACCTTTGCTGGGGTGACTTCATAGTTTGCAACTGGTTCCTGACCAAATGCATCTTGAACTGATTTTAAAACTGCACCCTTGTTGGGATAAAGACACCACACCTTACTTTTTCCTGAAATAAGGTAAATCCACAGCCAAAGCAATTGAATGTGAAATAAGCATGAGGTTCAGACATTAAAAGACATAGAACACTTAGATCCAACATAACAATGAAGAACTACTAAGTTAAATCATACAACAGTATCAAAATTGATACCAGGAATCCAATTCAAACATATTATCATAATAAGAAGCTATTTGAAATGAAGGATTATAACCATCTATCCCTGTCCATATTTGATAGACAACATTATATTACTTTGAGTAATTTTAAGCAGCAAGAGTTAGTGAAAACAAACTCCCCAATAACCATCAGACAGCAAAAATCGTAGATGCCAGAATATGAATTCCAAGGTCGAAATCTGACTATATCAATAAAACCAGCAACCATAGTCACTGCCAACTTATAAAAATTAAAAGACCTGCCAATTTAAAGGAATTCCACATGATTTCTTCATGTTCAGGAATGCCAAAAAGGCACAAAGTTGCCACATCAACACCAAAGACTTGCCACAAAAGCTTTCCAGTGTTGTTCTGTCGTAAGAAATCCTGCAAGAGATAACTAAAAAGTAAATGTTTTTAATGAGAAATGGACACAAAACACACCAGATATAGGACCGTAACAAAATGCCAAGTTATATCCAAACCTTGGGATGCATATACAACCAAAACCTTAATCCGGGGCAGAGCAAGCAAGATGTAACTTTTGAACACATACAATCCTCCACAGGAAGCCAGCACTACAAAAATAAATAAATAAATAAAAAATGAACGCAAGATTAAAAGGCAAAATGAAACCACTTGAAATGAAACCTTCTGACAAAGGTAACCCCTGCTTCCAAGTATGCGACAAGCTATCTGTCTAGCTGCATAAAATTGGAGCTTTTTCTCTGAATCACCTAATGCCTGATAGGTTGCGCGATGTTTCTTATCTTCTTGTGTTTTGAGATTCCCCTTTAAATCCAAAAACTCAACAGGGTCAAAATGTCTTTACAGCATGAATACGAATAGATGAAAGCTTAGAACTTCACCTGTAGTTTTCCACCATTGCCACCAAAGCTCATCTGGGCATCAAAGTCTTTCTCTAGAACCTTTAAATCCTCAACGATTTGAGTAACCAATGTTGGGATTGGGGAAGTGGTGCCCCAACCTTGCCATTCCTGTAAGGACACAACCCCTTCACCAGCGTCCCCCATGTCCACGTCACAAGCAGAATGAGAACGCTGTGTGAGTGTGAGTGTGTGGGTTTTGTTCCAGAATGGGACACGACATTTGACTAGGAAGGCCCGTGTCCAAGGAGCTGATAACAGCACCATGGTCATTTTGTGTTGTTTTTTTCTCTTCACTTCTTTAAGGATGTTTTATTCCTTGTTTGCCTCTAATCTGCAATTCCAGTGTGGGCCCATGTCCACAACTATCCAAAATGGCCCAATTTTGTGAGTATGGCCCATATAAAAACAACTGTTCTCATAACTTCATTTTTGTGGGGGTCCAATTCGGTTCGAATACCATTATACTCATATTAGGGTGGTTCACTTAACATTTATTTTCGGTATTTGAAATGTTGAATTCAAGATTTTATCACTTGAATTAATATTATATGGAAATATGAAGGATGGAACTCCTATCATATAATCATAGTCTCTTAATATTATTCTTAACTCTTTCTTTTTGCAGTTACTCAACCCTAATTATCTCTTTGAGACGAGTTGGTTCCCTCCGGTATCCCCACGAGCTTCGACTCTTTGAGCCGGCTATGAGACTAATCCGGAGTGCGGGGGAACAGTGATGGCTAAAGGTTCGGCCCCCTCCCCAAGAATGCATTCAGCAGGAATCGAACACATATCCAACCCCACTAACTCAGCGCCAAGTTACCAACTGAGCTGCACCCGTTGGGTTTATTCTTAACTCTTTCTAGTTTGAGAAGGATTGATTTAAGTGATAAATAATTTATTTCTTGTAATTAAAAATTCAGACTAGTTGAATTTCGGATTAATTAATTAGGAAATCAAAACATATCAAGTGAGAAAAATAATTTATTATAGAATATGAAGAGGAAAAAAAGGGTAAATCTTGACCTTTAAATCAATCATATGTATGGAAGTTAAGTTCAATTTATTTAATAAATCACATAATTACAAAAAGAGCTTTTCACGGGAATTGATCTTCTCATGTGTTAATTAATATGATCAAAAAATTCTAATCATTCATAAGTATATTAGCGGGGATGATTGTGTCACTCCCTATTTTAATATTTTTTCTTTCTTATTCTCCATCACATGATCCTCCCACATAACATGATTATTCTGGCCAGCCCAATTGGTTAGCCCAATATCAAGGATCCTAGCCACCTCAGCCCTACCAACCATGTTGCACCAACCTTGTTGTGCCAGCACTCACTTTTTGCAATGCTATCAGACATTTCAACGTAAGACATCGAAATGTTTTGAGGGGAGACCCCCTCCTCCCCTTTTGCATCCTCAGGCACCAAAATATTTTATTGGGAACTCTCCCTTCTCATCCTCCTTCTGCACAACAGTTGTTGTCAGCATTGCAGTAGCTGCAAAGTGACTTGCCCCTACAAGGTCAAGTACTTTGGCTCTTTCCTATAACAGTTAACTTGGTTCTCTCCCCTACTGGATTGGAACCTATAAATACCCTCATCTTCACTACCTTAACACACATAATATCACTATTAGTACGAGTCATTACTTTGTTGCCTTTGAGAGCTATTGTAATCATTCTACACTACCTCCATTGTCATACACACCACTTATGACCTCTTTGCATAATCTTGGTCGATACTACACGCAACGCTCTTAATTAGTCAACGGTCCAATGAACATATTAAAAAGAGTAAAGTACCTTTTAAGTCTTCGACAAAAATCATGTGGCCAATTTAATCTTTTAGAAAAAAAATTGACTTATGATCCCTTTAAAATTTAAAATAGACTCATGTTAGTACTTTAAGAGACTAACATGAGTCTTATTTGAATTTCAGATGAATCACAATTTTCACTAATTAAGTTCATTTTAAATTCAAAAGAGACTACAAGTCAAAAAAAATTTCCCAAAATTTAAATTGAATCACATAATATTTTTATTGAGTACCAACAAATACATGCATGTATTTTGTTAGTGGGGAGGATGTTTAGGTTTGGAATGGAATAGAATCAGACGCTGAATTTGACAGAAGGCCGGAGGAATATAAGTCTAACTGTTTAAAAACATTTGAATAGTCAAATTCGTCTGAACGCTGAGTCACCACCAAATTCAAAAAACTAATTATTTAAAAATAATGTTTTTTAACTACGAAAAGTTTTTTTCTTTTTAAGAAAAACTATTATAAACACTTAATAATAAAGTGTTGTTAAAAAAATAAAATTAAGTCAAACTAAAACCATAATAATTTTTTTAACAAATAAAGGATAGGCCACACATATGAGATATGACATTAAAAATGAAAAAGTAGGTAAAATAAATGCAATTAAATAAATAAAAGTATTTTTAATTTAAGTTAAATGAGTATGTTTTACAAGAATACTGAAAATTTACGTAATGCTGAATTGAAATGCCAATTTAAGAGAATCCTGAATTGAAATGCCAATTTATTATATTATATTATTCCCATGCGAAGCACGAGGTCCTTCGAACATTGGCTTGAATTTTTCTACAAAATAATAAATGGACATTTTCTTCTAAACGTCGCATCAAATTAAATATTGTAACATCCAAACGGACCTGTTGCTAATTACTAAAGGCTAGCTGACAAATAGAATTAAGTATAAATCTAGGTTGACTAGTTGAGGCTGCTTAGATTAAAAATTAAGAATAGTTAATAATTTTCCACATTTGTTTTCTCACAGCTACCAATAAAACACGATTTTCGATTGTCTTTGAGGCTATTTGCTAGTAGAGTTAGTGTCAGAAAATTAATATAAGAATATGTATTTAATTTTTTCAGTATTATTTATAAAAAGAGTTTAAAGTTTTAGTCTTGAAATTCATCCCAAATCAAATTAATCGTGAAATAATGAATCAATTAAAATATTTAAAAAAAAATTGTCGTTGAAGGCCGCCCATGTCATTGATTTATTCATTTTATTACGTTACGCGTCTCATGTCATATGATCTAGTTAGGCAGGCATGTTTCCCATACATTAAATGGATGCTTTTTTTTTTTTTTTTTTTTTTAACAATTAAAGTGTTTTTATATAAACTCTTACCATGTATTGAGTTGTTAAAAAAAAAGCGAAGTTGTGTTTCTAAGAAAGAAAAAAGAAAAATGTGTTCAATTTTTTTTTTTACAATCTAAAAGTATCTCATTCAATCTTTTTTGGCCACCTTGTACTCAAAATATCACCTCAAAGCCTACTTTCTCATCAGAATAGCGGACACATTTGATTATGTCATCGAAAAAATGATGAGATTAATTTTCATCCAAGGGTTTCCTCAAACCCCATTGAGGGCTAAAGTCACATATAACTTCCGAATGTGTGTAAGCATGTTTTATTTTTCTTAACACTTGCTAGAATTATCACCTATTGATAAGTCCATGAAATAATACTTACAATGTATGGTTTTTAATATGAAAATGTAAAAAAAGAATACACTTTGTGTTAATAGATACCCCAAATTGCATTAAGATGAATGATTCTGATTTAAGTGCTAATGGGTTTTTATTTGCATTCTTCAGGCCCACTTGTGATACAGCCCAAGGAAAGAAAGAAAAGTAAAGGAAAGAGAAAGGAAATAATAGAAAAAAGAGAGCAAAAGAAACAGATTGGGCCACTCTTTTACAAGGCAAGTCAGAGGCCCAAATTGAAGAAAAGGAAGAGGTTGAAAGAAAAGCAAGCAGCCTTGTCACAAATCAGCAGCGTAAAAAAAGAAAGAAAAACTGAGACTTGCAAACCCTAACGCCTTTTCTCTCTGACCGAGCCCTAACCCTCATGCAACCCATCTCCATCGTTTGCACCCTTTCTACCCGATTGACACACTAAACCGCACAATTTCGCAAACAACCAGAACCTAGCCACTATCTTGAGTTAGAAAAAGGACAAAGGAAAACCGTTACTGAGTGGTGAGCTGGATACTTTTCGAGAGTAAGGTTGAGCGATTTTTGGGCACAAGTTTACGTACGGGGTGAAGGAGCAACAATTCATTTAGATTGTCTGAGGAGGGAGCTGTTGGGGACCACCGGTGTGTAACGCGCAAGGAGCGCGTGTATACCTGCTGAGCTGGAGAGGAAAATCGCGCAAAGAAGGAAAGGAACCCTATAAAAAGGGAAAGAGGAGTGAGTCAAAAGGGCCCCTTCTTCCCACTCCTGATTTCTGATTTATCGTTTTTCTTAGTTTTTGTTTTCTGAATAAATTTTATTTTCTTTTAATTTCTGTTTTGTAATGAGATTCTGGTTCATTTGATGAACTTGATGCATGTCTTTACAGCACTGAGATTGCCGGTTGTTAGGCCAGTGCTGTAATTTTAGTTTTTAGAATTTTTATTTTGTGATTTCTGTAGTTCTCTGTTACTGTGTGTAAGCCTCATCCATATGGATAGTGGCTAACTTTTTAGAGGTTGGGTTAGGGTGATACCCAAACCTCAGTGCTTGTCAAATATTTGATTTCCTGGTTTTAATGTTTATATCTCAGTTGTTTAATGCTTTTTTTTCTAATATTTAAAATTATCTGCATTTTGGCTAAATGTCAGAGGTTTGGTTAGGATTTAGTTGTTGAGAAACAACTAATTCTGGATTCTGCATTAGACACATGGACTTAGATGAGAAATCATCTAAGGGATCTCAATTCAGAAATGAATGAGTCTTCATGTAATATTGGACCTGAATCTCAAGAGTCCTAATCCCACTTGGCATAGTGATATGGAAGTGGGCAACTTTGGGATAAAATAATTTTTAAGAGATTAAAAATTAACAATACAGTCCTGTTAACTGAGTATCTTAGAATGAGCTTTTTGTTAATCAAATTATTTTTCAAGCACTGTGGGGAAGGAGAACCAAAACTCAACCCACCTTTTTAAACCTCTTTATCAATTCAGATTTTCCAATTTCTTTTGTTATTTCATATTTCAATCTCTATCCTGTTTTCAAAATTTTTGTCACATCTTTCATTTAAGTTGCTCCATTCTTCATTCGTATTTTATAACTTAGGAAAGTAATTCAGAAAATTTTAAAAGAAAAATGAACAGTAGTGTTTTAGGTCCATTTTAGAATATTTTTTACTTTACAATTTTATTTCTTCTATTTTCAAATAGTAACTCAGTTTTAAGCAATTACAAATTTTAGTCATTACAAAACGCCAACGATCCTTCTGGGAACGATAACTGGGACTTATAACAGCCCTATATTACTTGTTGTCGCGTATACTTGCGCGCATTACTTGCACAACTGTTAGCAAGGCACCACCTATAAAGCATCGATACTTCAAAAATCCTGACGTGTCGTGTCTGACACTCACCGATACTCCGACACTCCAATACTCATTGCTAAGACTCAAAAAAGTTCAAAGGTTACGTTGCGTTGCATTTTGAGTTCCAACTATTAGATTCGTTGAATTACGATTACGATTTTATTGAATTTAATATAAAATATTTGAGATATCTTATATTTTTTTGCAAAATTGATGGATATTATAAGTTTAGCTTTATTTTTTTGTTAAATTATTTAATACTAAATATAATATACACTACATTAATTAAAAATATTATATAATATCAAAACGTGTCCTAACGTGTCAAAATTTAATATTTTTTAGAATTAACATGTCAGAATATCGTGTCATATCCCGTGTCTCATGTCGGTGTCGGTACATTACCACACCACATCATCCGTGACGCATGTATTAGCACTGCTTGTTAATGAAATGCATTAATTGTTTCGACGTAAAAGAAAAGAAAAAATTACCAAATACGATTTCATTCTATTTAACAATTCAAAGATTTATTATGAATGTTACGTTGTTAATTTTTTTAAAAAAATTTATATAAGAGTTTATTAGACTTTAGGGGTAAATAATGTACGACTTATTTATAATTTTTCAGAAATCTTATATTATTTGATTATTTATTAATAAAATATTTTTAATATTATGTAAAAAATATTTTTTAATAAACATAAATTTAAACCTTTAAATAAAAATCATATTAATAATGTTATATTATAATAATTTATGATTATCGTAGAAAAAAAAAATCTTCCTCACATGTACCGGTCAAATTTTCATCTTTCTACTTTATAAGCATATCGAAATTTTCCCATCCTCTGATCTTTCTTTTATTTTCTATTTTTGGTTTTTGTCAAAAAGGAAAAAGAAAAAAAAAATGTGGCCAACGGCTGGCTTAAGTTAGAGACTTGGGTCCGTTTTAAATTTTAATACAATTGATTTTTAAAAGACAATGTTAACGTGGCAAAAGTGAAGGCGAGGGATAACAAACCGCCATTTGGAAGAGTCTCTTATTGCGTTTAGGACACCTTATTGCACGTGCAGAGATTTAATTTTTGAGTTACTTATATGTTTTAATTAAATTTGTGTATTATGCTGAGAATACATAAAATGTTCCTATGAGAGAACGGCTTAATATGGACTCTAGTCATGCCAACTAATCATTCAAAAATACGGGGAAGCTAACTTTAATAAATATTTTAAGCAATTTTCAAATGTCATCGAGAACGGAAGGTCATTCTTCTTCTTTACCACTATTGTCCTCTTGTTACTCCATACACCGATCATTTCCGCGGCTCCAACTGTTTCTAGTCAACTATCAACGTCACGTCGTTTGTTGAAAGAACTTAAACCCAACAATATATATGACAGAGTTTTTCTCTATTAGCTTTAAAAAAAAAAAGTGTTTTTCTCTATTTATTTTCTTTAAAAATATTATTGCATTTGGGATTTTGATTGATGATTTATGCTAACGGATAATAACATAATATATTGTGGATTAGGATATTATCACGTCGTTAGGGTATATAACATGAATTATTGTGGATTTTGAACCAAAAATATATCTATCAACGGTGTGTAGTATATCAATATAGGAGTACTCAAAGAAGTAGTGGTATAAACCAAAATTTAAGGAGTGGCACCACAAGTGCATTGCAGATATAGCTTGTTATGGACTCGCATAAGGGGTTCATTGAATGGCAGACTTAATAATTGGCAATCCAAGATCTGAATCAATTATAATTACGGATAGTATCCATTAAGGATACTAATCCTAATACGACAGCATAGCGAACAGGCTTGGGCCTTTATCAGAAGCACCAAAGGCCCACACCATACTACCCACAGGTAACCTTTATAAATACAAGATAAACCCTAAAGGTATGTTACGCTAACTCTTTTACTGTTATGTTGTCACTGTGCGCGCACACACCTCTTTGCACACACCTCTTTGGCTAACGCCGTTATTAGTTCGTTGTGCACAATGATATGCTTGACTCAAGGGTATCTCTTTCATAGATACCTTGGAGAGGGCACTAGATCCAAGATTAACATACCAGTTCATTGGGCTGGACATCTCTGTCGCCAAGACAGAACATAGCTATAATGGGGGATGGTTATTTCGGCTAAGGTGACTCTAAATCTTAGTATAGTAATAATTATGAAAGTATGTGAAATTAGGTGTCTCTTCATAGGAAGAAAAAAGGTTTATAAGTTTGATGTTTCTCACTTTTTAAGAGATAAAATTATCTCCTACACACACACAAAAATATATAGGGGCCATATGAAGAAAAAAGAAAAAAATGAATCACACACTTTTATGTGTGTGTAGGAGATAAATTTTTTTCCTACAACATGAGAGATATTAAACCCGGGGTTTATATAGGGGAATGAGGATTCCCTAGCAATGAGAGAAAAGGGTAAAAAGCTAAACCCAAACCGTCAGCTTCGCCACCAATATTGCGGTGTGGCGTCCACTCCCATCGTGGGTGTACGATGGTGAGCTGTGTAGGGAGAAAGTGATCCTTTATGGTGGAGCTCTATGACTCTCCATGGTGTGTCATCTAAAAGGTTCCTAACCTGGACCTTTAGTATTGGCCCTAGGGTTAGCAAAACGGGCCAACCCGGCCCAACCCGCGTTTGGCCCGAAAAAATCGAGCCGGGTTAGGGTGGGCTCGAAAAAAAATGATCCAGGAAACCCAACCCGACCGAGCCGGGTTAGGGTTGGCTCGCGAGTTGGCTAAAAAAAAAACTCGCGAGCTGGCTCAAAAAAATAGATCACGAGTTAGCTCGAAAAATGCTTGCAGGTTGGCTCAAATGCTGGCTCGCGGGTTGGTTGCTGAATCACACACCTGAATCCCAGTTGGTGCTGAATCACAACTCAAAGATCCAAATGAAAGGCACTTCTTCAACCTTAACCTGCATATAATTTATCCAAATAAGCTACACCAACGATTAACACAAACGATTTCAGCAGAAAGCATTTCTTATATGTTCTATCTCCCAATCCACAACTTCTGATGAAACATTTCGAAACGAAAAACAATATTCAAAAAACAAAAAGGAAAAAAAAAAGTTGTGATCCATGAAGAAAACAGATCTTTGATTTTGAATCAGAAGAAGAAGTAGGTGAATGATGGAGGTTGTTGTTATTGGCGCGGTCAAGGTGGAGAATGACTTTGACGGAGGAACGACGGCGGTGTGTGGAAGAGGGAAACGCCGCCAATCTGCGATTGCGTGAGCGTGTGACTGTTTTATGTTGTATTTTATTTTAAAAAAAAAAGAGTAACCCGCGAGCTGGCTCGTTTAACCCGCGGGTTGGCTCGTTTTTTTTCGAATTGGACCGGGTCGGGCTGGCTCGGGTTGACAGCTCATTTTTGCCAACCAACCCGGCTTGTTTTTTGCGGGTTACGAGCCAACCCGACGGGTTGGCTCATTTTTGCCACCCTTATTGGGCCTAATTTATTGGGCATATGGAGGTCAGCCAGAACATAATATAAAATTATGGAAGGTCCATCACTTAACAATTTGAACTTTTATGTGAGATTATTGTTTTATCATAGTATCAAAGCATACATGACCACAGGGTCATTAGTTTAATCATCCCCCTTTCTTGTAAAATTAAGTCAGTATAAGGTATGACAAAAAAAAAGGTATGTGCAATATCCAAACTTGTGAAATAGTTGTTTTATCACTTGTTATGAGTCTTACTATCACCTAAACACAAACTTGTCCATTTATCCTATTACATGATAAAAATAGCACATCTTATCCACATATGTCCACCAAATTATAAATCCTATATCCATATCTTAGCTACTTTGGCAAGGTCGTCCCTCCACGCCACCATATAGCGGTAAGGGTTTTTACCCTCAAAGGATCTTAAACAGGTATACTTCTAACCTCACATATTCCATTTAACACACACTGACTTTAGCGTCAGAATATCCACAACTACACCACCCCTTTCTTTCCCGAATGCATAGAGGAGTCATTTGCTACTACCATCTGACCTCCATCCATAGAAGCTCAAGTACAACTCCTCATTATGTCCAAAAACACTTGCCTGAACATTTGGCGCCTTAGAAGAATATCGAGTTAGAGAAATTATGGTATAGAGGAATTTCCGAATAGAGGAATTTTAGGACAAAGGAAATATAAGACAAAGAATTTTCGGGATACAAAAATTTCGGGACAAAAAAATTCCAGGTTAAAGGAATTCCAAGTTAGAGGAATTCTAGGTCAAAGAGGAAGCAAGCCTCCCTAGCCCAATTTTTAGTTAGGCGAGCAACAAGCCCCTAGTAATGCTTTAGAGATGAACATCCTTATATCAATTACTTTACATTTTATTTTAACTAATATTTCATTTTAATCGTAGGCTAATTCTTAATAAAATTATCGAGCTACGAATAACTTAAATACTCTTATAATTAACTTAAACTATGAAAATATAATTATCTTATATATTGGATACAAAGAAGTAATGAACTTTGGACCTAGACGATGAAGACTCAAATCAAAACTGTAGCATGGTAAATACACCAACTGAGCAAATGCTAACAATGACATCATTTCACCTCAACACTCTGACATTATTTCATCTTATATGATCATTTTTGGCCCCCACTACAAGGTAAGAATGACACGTCTAACCTCACACATTCCATCTGATTCACATACAGGATATCTATAGATTGTAAGTACATCACCCTTTTCTTGCCCAAACGCAGAGAGGAGCCGCCTGCTACTACCATATGATCTCTGTCCATGGATATGCTCTCTATCCATGGAAACTCAAGTACAATCTCTTACTATATTGAGAAACACTTACGTCAACCGAACTCAACATTATATGTTCTCAAAATCTTAGTTTTGATCCTTATCAATTTGTTTTCTAGAAATATATAAAGTAGAGATCGAAGAACTTGTGATCTATTATCCAACTTTAAATGGCTTCGTTCATATGACATATTTCATAATAATAATAAAATAAATGTTATCCCACTTATTACGGACTGGATCCATATCCCAACAACTTATCCAACAAAGCATAAGACCTATTCAAATAATATCCTAGATGACAGAGGATCAAGGAAGTACATTCCTATTCAGATTCTAAACCTACAGGTAACCCCTTCTTAAATAAAGGGTTAAAGTCTCTCAAGTAGACACTTCCAAACTCATTCTCTATTGTTGCCAATAATGTGCACACACTATCACCCCTTGACTACACACCCATTATCAGTGCGCAGTAATTAGTATATTGGCTTTGAGCCGATTAGATATCTCTCTCATAGATTTCTCTGAGCGCATACCTATATGGTAAATACTCACGGTCTATCTGGACCAAACATTGTGGAGAGATATAATCCGGGATAAAAGTAAATCCGAGATAAAAATGAAGACGAATGTGGAGAGATCCAATCCAGGATAAATAGTAAATCCGAGATAAAGATGAAGACGAATTCAGAGAAATCCAATCCGAGATAAATTCGGCTCTAATACAATCCAAGATTTGAGATAAAGATGAATATGGATATGGAGAGATCGAAGTCGGTCTATAATCGATAAGACAAGAAGACTCGGATAGAGTAAAAACCAACAAAACCATGGCAAATGAAGTCGGGTTAAAATGAGAAGGTGAAAACGTCACCTTTACCAAACAAGTTTTTGGGAAAGATAGACGAGATCATATCAGCAAAAAGCATAGTAAAAAATAAATCGATTTTTTGGCGCATAATTACTCTCCTAGAATCCCAGAGAAGATTAATTTTAGATTAAAGGCTAAAAAGGCTTGGACTAAGAACATGGCCAACCTATAAATATCAATATAAATAATAGTGAACGCAACAAAAAACGATGCACAATGACAAAAATATATCTGTCAGATAAAACTAAAGTTCGACATAATATACACCACAGTAGCTTAGACAACCAGACTACCAAGCTGGGGGCAACTGTTACGGACCTAACAAAGGCCTTCATTATAGAAGGCCCTAATAGGGAATTAAGAAAAGTTTCCTTAATTGTATTAATCTTAATACGACAGTAATGGATCAAGAGCTAGACCCCAAATATTCCTAAGAGGCCCAAAAGTTCACTCTTGTCAGGTAACTCATCTATAAATAAGGGGTTAAACCAGTAAGGTACACACACTCAAAATCCTCTCTTAGCTATCATTGTGCACACACCTCACGCATTGACTATGTCATTTATTATTATGTACAGTGATCTGCTTACCATCAAAAGTATCTCATTCATAGATACCTGAGAGAGGGCACATAAATCCAACATAAACATTACCAACCATTAGGTTGGATATCCCGATTTATCATATCGGAACACCACTTAACTTGATTCTTTACAATTTATAAAAAGGTTTATAGTTATTATGCAATATAAAAAGAATTTTTTTGAAACACACACATACTCAAGTGGGTCCCACTAGAAAAAGTAAATAAATAAATTTAAAATATTGGAACGCAAAATGGAGTGAGTATACTTCTTATGTTGCATAAAAAGTATAAACTTCATTTATAAATAATGTCCGATGTTGTTGTAAAATAATTTTATGTGCCCGTTTATTATAAAGGATATAAATAATATTATTGATGTAGTTTTATATTAAAATTTAAATGCAATATCATGCATATTCGGAAAAAAAAAACTCCAGTATTAATGCATATGGAGTATGTGTAAATAATTAATTTAACCCAAAAACTTAAACTGATGAATGAGGGCTTTCTAATGGTTTACATTATTTTCTAATATGCCCCCTCACACAAGAGCTCACTCGGCTTGAAGAGTGTTCAATGTGAATAAGCCTACCTACTTGTGCTAAGAAAATTTCAAAAGAGAAAGTGGGGTGGTGAGGATCGAACCTGAGAGCAGTGGCGGAGCCAGCAAAGTATTTTAGCCAATGCCAAAAATTTTAGCTGGTGCCAAAATAGCTACGGTTATATAGCTACATCCAAAACGTGGCTAATTTTCAAAATATTTAAAACATGATTTGCTACGTTTATTTAGCTATGGTTGAAACGTGGCTAAATTAGTCAGTGCTAATGTACCTGCTGGCACCAATGCCACTGCCTGGGACACGAGGCTCTATTATCATGTAGAGTATCAATTCAATCCAAAAATTTAAGTTGATAAATTAGGACTTTTTAGTGATTTATAAATCAAAACAAAAATAGGTTCTGCCAATTCTTGCCTGCATTGCATTTCAGATGTTGACCCCGCTAGTTGTTGCATAGCTACGGTATTCCAGCATGTGAACTTCCAGAAAAAAAAATAAAAATAAAATTGGCCAGCTAAATCAATCTTAAAACTTATTCAAAAGGGTGACACAAAATGCAAGTCAAATTGTGTGTAGATTACAAATGGAAAATTTTTATGTCATTGAAGTTATTATGAACATTAAAATTTGTCAATCGAAAAATTAAATCTCGAAATGAATTATAATAAATAGTTTCGCCAATCTTTTTAATATCTTTCATTATAATGTAATACTTATACTTTCATTTGCAAAAAAGTAAAAAAAAAATTACTAGCTATTAAATGATAATTAAATATAAACTTCATAATTTGCATCATATGAAATTTAAGAGTAAAACATTCAACCAAAACAAAAAAAAAATCAAATTAAAGAAATAAGAAGAGAAAAACCATTAATTTTAAATACAATATTTTTTACATTTTATGATAGTAACAAATAACAATGCGATTGATTAATTTTTTTAAAGTTGATAATAATAATATAGTTAATCATTATCCTTAAATCAATTTAATTATTCAAAAAATATTTTTAAAATTTTTAAATGTTAAATATTTTATTTTACGTTCACTAATTTTTATTATGAGGAAAATGACACTAAAAACTCGACCACTACTGCACTCAAGGTGTTCGTTGGATGCATATGATTTTTTATGAGACCTTTAGTTGTTCTAATTAAATAAACAAAAAAATATGCAATGGAACTAATACATTGAGAAGCGTTCACAGGGATCTGTGATAGGATTTACTATAAATGATATAAGAGGGTTATACATCTCGCTTAAAAAATGAAGAGACCTCTGATACAATTTCATGTTCCCGAATATGATAAATTGATAACTTATCCTAAAGATTATAAAACTCTATGAATGACAGATTTATCACAATTGATAGATGATACACTGAATGTGGTAGAAAGATAATTACGACTAGAAATCAATGATGATAGATCTATTGCTACACATGGCCAAAATAGAAAATCTGTTGCGTACATACTTACATAACTTAATGAAATGTACAACTTTTGATATTAAATAATGAACAAGTGAAAGTGAAACAACTTGAGTACAATAAGACAAACTTGAGTACCAAGATGGAGGCTTTTATAAACGCTATCAATCATTACACGTATTAGCTGAATTGAGAGGTGTCGGTCTATAAATGAAAAAAAAAAAAAAAAAACATTGGGATCTAGTAATTACTTTAATAAATAAATAAATGAAGAGATTATATTTACAATTTATTTTTCTTATAATTATTTTCTTCATCCTTTAATCAAATTAACCGTTTTTACTTGATATCATTTTATTGATTTGATTTTAATCTAATAAGAAAAATCATGTAAGAAGTTGTAAGTAAAAAAAAATTGTAATAACCTTCTTCATAAATAAATGTCAACATTATTCGAATGAAAGTGAAACAAATGAATAAGATTTTGTGTTAGTATAATGTTTAACACTTAATATCAGTTTCTCATGTATATTATCTTCATTCTATGTTATAATGTTTATTTATTGAACTCTTATTCAATTGTTTATAAATTTATGTTATTCACGTTATCACTTTAAAGTGATAAAGTGATTACTGTTATATTCAAGCAATTTTTTAACCATTGATAATATTGTATACAAATCTTTGAATTTTTTAAATAATAACTAGCATATTATGTTGAGAGCAACGTTGTTGAATTGTAATACTTATCGTTATTGTTTGGCTGATTTTTTGTATTGTGTATTATGAATTGTATCAAATAGTAAAATTCAGAAATATAATTAAAAATAAAATAAAAATATATATTAAAAAATATATTTAATTATTTTCTTTATTAAAAGAGATTTTTTAGATTGATTTTTGAGTTTAAATCATAAATCAAATCTTTATTTTCTTTTTCTTATTAATAATATTTTTTTAGATTTTTTTAATTTAATCTTAAATCAAAATTTTTATTTCTTTTTTTATATTTAAATTTATAAATTTTGATTTAATTTTCATATCATATGATACACGATACATATCGTATGATATAGTATAATATCGTTCGATACAAACCTCATTTCAATATACTTCACAATTTGTATCGCTACGCTTGCGAATCATATCATATCGTACGAATCATGCGATATTGATAACTATGGTTGAGAGGCAAGTCAAACGTGACTCTCAATTGTTTTTTTATTTTATATTGTTAAAAGAAAATGCATGTATAGTACTGTTTAACTTTTAACTCTTTTATACTTAAGTTTTTGAGTTTAATTAATTCTTTATATGGTATCAGAGCTGCAGTAACTACAAGATCACGAGTTCGATCCTTAATGTCTCTCACTTTATGGTGGAATTAAGTGGAATTATATAAGCACAAGGTAAACAAAAAATTATACCTGTGATCCAGGCTTCAAACTTAAATGACTTTTGTGTGAGAGAATGTGTTAAAGAATATAATATAAGTCATTTAAAAGGCCTTCATCTAACAACTAAGTTTTTGGATTGAATTTATTCTTTACATAGAATTATTTTTAATTATTTAAAAAGTATGCAGCTATTTTAAAAATTTGATAGGAAAATATTTCTCACCTTTATAATCCTCCCGATTTGACCTAGTTAATCGACTAGAAAAATTTCCAAAAGTAAAGTTAAAAAGTAAAATAACTTTTTATTCAATTATATTAAAAAATAAAAATCCAAAGAACAATATTCGAATTTTTAGACAGTTCAATGATTTGAAAAGAATAGAGTGCTTTGCTCTTAAATTATTTTGTGGATTATCCTAAATGATGATAATTTAAAAATAGATTTTATTAATCTCATGTTAAAGGAGATAAGTTATCTCATGTCATATAGATAAACTTTTGGGCTCCACCATCTAAAAAATAAAAAAAAGATGAGGCACAGTTATCGAAGGGTGTGAAAAAGAAAAAACTTATTTCATGTAGCATAAGCATAGTTTTTCCCTTTAAAAATAGTGATATTTATGTATAAAAAAATAGTGATATTTTGATTACAGGGAAATTATTTATCGCTATAGTAAGAAATAAAGTTATTTCCAAATAATATAGATTTAGGATTTTAAAAACAAAAATACACCATGTTTTAGAAATTTTATTTCTCTTTTGAAACATAAATTTCCCCAACTTTCTAATCTCATTTTATTTAACCATTCTAATTTATTAATTATTTCAATCAAGATGAAATCAACCCTGATAATAAGTATTATCATAAGACTTAAGATTTAGCGATAAGAGAAATCTCCTTCTATATATATATTGGGGTGTCCATAATAAGGGCATTTGTTAAAGAAACAAGAAGTTATATATTTAATTCTCCTTTATATTTTAAAAAATAAAATAAGGCGAGGTTAGGATCTTGTAGGCTCGTGGAACAAATATTAGGTATAGCAGGAGCAGTAGATATATTTTTATTAAAAAGGAAAAAAATAACCCAAGAAAAATATAAATATGTTTTTTATTTTTTAAGATATACTACGGCGGATAATCAAAGACTAATCATTTTAAAATGAAAGATTATTTCTTTTTATGGGTTCTATTAATTTATTGTTGTTGGATGTAAGTTATCTTCCACTAATACATGTTTTTCATAATACGATTTGGTAGTTGATATATGTTTCTCAAAATACGATTCACTATCCTGAAAAGCATGTGATTATTGCATATAACTTATATTTCCTTCTGTTTGAAGTAGGAGTGAGAGTGGGCTGGGCTGGGCCAAACTTTGCCCCGAAAAGCCCAAGCCTACGTCAAAAAAATTTCAATTTGGCCTGACCCAAGCCTATTACGAGTCTAACTGTTAGCCTGACTTAGCCCGTTTATAAAAAAACAAATAGCCTGACCTAGCCCATTAGTCTGTTAATTTTTAACTTCCAAACAGAACCATGAATCAACTTTACAAAATACTCAAATTCTGTTACTAAACCAAAAATCATAATTTCAACGTCTAAACAGAATCATGAATCACAACAAAATTCATACAATCTGCATTTAAGTCATTTTCAAAAGCAAAATTCTCAAACTAAATAACAAATATTTCATCAGATCCAACAAACAAATCCATACTACGCAAATTAAAATAATTACATGAATCCACAACACATCATGATTTTTGTAGTAAGTATAATCTCTCTCAAAAACCTTTTAATATATTCATATACGCAATTTAACATGTTGATATGTTGGTTCCTCTTATATAAGAAATAAAGTTAGATTTCTATTAAAATATAATCGAATATAATTAAGTTATAAATAATTACAATTTATTAAATTTATATCTTTTGTTTTTTTTTTCAAGCCATACTTATTCTATTGTATTTTATTTAAAATAAATAGTACAATATATAGGCCGTCCTGTAGGCTTATAAACCAGATCTTGTGAAAGTGGACCTACGGCCTTTTTAGTAAATAAGCTTTTTCAAAACCCAAGTTCGATGTATTTTATGAAATATAATAAGTCAGGTCTGACCTGACGTAGGCTCCTGTGGACTTGCCCGCCCAGTTTCACCCCTAGTTTGAAGTAGATATATTCCCTAATTTTTTTTTATATATATATGATAGATAAAAAACGTATGGAATGATTGGTATATCAGTAATAATGAAGATATTTTTCTGATGATGTGTGGCGCCACGTATTAAAAGGTTATTTATTATCCGTACCACTCAGCAGTGGTGGAAGCTTGATAGAACCAACCGTTGAATTTTCTCTTACTTTCTTACTCCTATAAATTAATGCTACCATTCTTTTCCTTCTCGCCCTATTTTCTCCTTTTCACCTTCTTCTAAGGTTAACACCCTGTGACCCTGAACAACACACAAACTCTTTCGCTTCCCTCCTTATCTTATCTGTAAGTATTGAAATAAATGCTTCTCTCTCTCTCTCTCTCTCTTGTTCAGTGGCACTTTCATGAGGGCAATGCGATCAATTGAATTGTATTCTGTTTATTTGTTTGCTTAGGCTCTTAGCTTCATATGGGTGTTGAAATTTTCAATCAAAAAAGTTTTTTTTTTTTTTTTTTTTTTCCGGTTATTATCAGGGAAAGCTTTGTCTTTTATTCGATTCTATACTTTCTGCCACCAAACAAACGATCCTTTGCTTTGGGATCAGGATTTTTTTTTTATAGTTTCCAATACATGGCGATACCTTTTGCCTATTATGTTTCATCATGGTTTGCTTGAGGACACATCTCAACAAAAAGTCTTTGTTTCATTTGAGTAGGTTTTCAGAAATTTATGTTGAAAGTTGAAACCAAGTATTCACTTTCCTTTTCTTTTCTTTTTTCTTTTTTTTCTTTTCTGAAACTTTGATTTATTTTATTTATTTTCAATTTATCTTCTGACATGTTCATAGAATTTTAGATCCTTCTTTTCTACCTTGAATGTTTCTGCTATTGTTCACTTCTTTTTAGGCCCAATATATTATATTATGGCAACCTTTGTTTTCCCCCTCTCATGATATTTGATTTTCTCAACTCAGTAAATTTGGTTTGCTGCTTAAATAGTTTCAGTGGATTGCACTTTGGGATTCAATCTTCTTGAAGATTCATCTTGTTTTCTCTCCCGTGATATAGAGTGGGAAATGTAATTGCTGTTGGGATTCATAAAAAATTCCCCAAAATTGATTTAGTCAATGGTTTATATATTAGAAATTGAACTTGTTCATATGAGTTTCTCTGACATTACAAGTTGCCTTCTGCGTAGGGAATTGGCATGAACTTAGACTTACTGGTCTCAATTGGAAGAACCTCTTCTCTTCCCCTCATAATTTTCTCCCATGTAGGAATGATAGTGTAATTTAATTATGGGTTTAAAGTTTTTAAAGTTAATAACTTTATCGTTCACCAAAATATATATAAAAAAGTGTGTGTGGGGTTCATGTGGATCCATGTCCACATGTGAAGAGAAGAGAGAGAAAAAAAATATGAGCTTCACATATTTTTATGCATATATTTTGGTGAACATTATATAAAATTATCTAAAGTAACTTTGGAAACTTTAAATCCATTAGTTATTGGCTGTTTCTTTTGTTAGCTTCCTCCTTGAAAATAGTTTTGTGATTTAGTTAAATGTTAGGTGAATCATGGGTTCTCCCAGTCAGATAAAGATGAATCCGACCAGCTAAATAACATTTAAATTCTGCAATAGTCCTCTTTTTTAGTTTTTGTTTTTTGTTTTCTTGTTCGTGCAATTAATGACAGTAGGTGATTTCAGACCCTTTAGTCTACTCGGAAACCATTTTTACAACTGTGTGGTTATTTGTAACTGTCATGAAGCAATTATATATTTTTGTTAGGTGGACTTCTCCTTGAGAGATGAAAAGACTGGTAGAGGAATGTATCCCAAAAATAAAATAAAATAACATTCCACATAGCTTGCATGTGAAATTTTTGTGTATATCTCAGACATTAAATAGGTGAAGAACATAATCTTTGTGTTTCAACAACTAGAAATTTGGTTAGGCTAGCTGAATGCTAATGTTTAGGTACATTTCACCTACCAAAACTGGGTGTGCTTTCTTAATCACTTTAAGAGAATTGCTGGAGAGGTTATAGTGTCCCTCAACAGGATTAGTGAGGGATAGAGATGCTAAATCAAAATTCACACCGATTATCTAGATGTGTTGTATGAAGTTTTATAGTAAAACATGAATTTCTTGATCTGAATGCAATTTTATATTTATTTAACCTTGCAGTTTCAAGGGACTTTTTTCCTTGTTAATTTTTAGACTTATTTTTGAACCTTTTACATTTTATTATATTAACGAAACTTCATATATGGAAGATGAACTATCTGTTAGCAGACATTTATAATTCTTACCTTTGTGCTTTTGCTTTTCAGATTGAGGCACCAGTCAGAGAAAACATTGTAAGGCAAAAGGAAAATGGCCTTAGATCAATATTTTGAGGGTGCTGTGCCCCAAATAGATTCCTTCGAAGAAAAATCATCTCTGGAAATGTGGAAATGTGCCAGTGAAGATGATATTGCAGATTTTGATAGAAATGCCTCTAGTGACTTTGACTGCAACATCTGCCTGGAGTGTGTGCAAGATCCAGTGGTAACTCTTTGTGGTCATCTTTATTGCTGGCCCTGCATATACAAATGGCTTAATTCCCATAGTGTCTTTTCTGAAAATGAAGAGAAAGAGAAGCAACAATGTCCAGTATGCAAATCAGAAATTTCACAGTCATCCCTTGTTCCACTATATGGCCGTGGCCAAACCACATTACCTTCTAAAGGCAAGGCTCGCCAAGTAGGGATTGTCATACCAAGAAGACCCCTTGGTCCTTCATGGGTGGCTCACTCACCAAGATCATTTGATACTGCAAATGTTTCCCAACCCACTTCTCAAGTTTATCATCCCCATTATCCTAACCGTCCTCAACAATTCAACTCAATTCCAGGCAGTAACACTTCACCAATGCTTAACACAGGTGGTTCATTAACAAACGCATTTGATACAACATATGGAGTCTTTGGTGAGATGATATATGCAAGAGTCTTTGGAAACCAGGTGACAAACATATACACACACCCGAATTCATATGATCTTTCCGGGATCAATAATCCAAGGATCAGAAGGCACTTAATGCAAGCTGATAAGTCACTCGGTAGAATCAGTTTTTTCCTCCTTTGTTGTACAGTTCTGTGTCTTCTCTTATTCTGATTGTTATTCCATGTTTTTTGTGCATACATCCCTGTATAGAATACACGCAGTACCCTGGTTCAACCTGATGTATCATACATTTTAGAGAACTTGATTCAGTGCTGAGATATGTGTAATTAGTATTATTAACTATCTCATGTATTTTAGAGTAGTTAAATGAAATAGATGTTTGAATAAGTTTGCATTGGTTTTAAATTTTTGGCTTTCAGCTTTGCTATAAACTAAACTCTCTTATATTTCCTGAAGTAACATGAGATAGATATTTGCATAACTTTGCAGATGTTTTTTGTTGTTGTTGAGATTATTCTCCTGGTAATTCCATAAGTTTTCTATTGACTAATTCAGAGTTTAGAGTGGGTTCAAGATTAAGACTTTAAGCTTTTCTCAAAGATGGTACTGGAAAGGATCGGATACATACTCTTATCCCATCTGTTCAGTTCGTATGCGCTAATTGAGTTACAATCATTTGGTTTTGTAATTGTATTTCATGTTTGCCTTGTAAAAGTGTCTTATATTTCTAAACTTTATTTATTTATTTATTGTGATCTATATGTCCTGAAATGATGCATAGCAGAAGAGGAAATTTTATATATCTAGCAGGATAGGATGTCTTATTCAAGAATGATGACCCGTGATGCAAGGGTTAAATTAAAAATGTATATAAAATATCGAAAAAATATTTATAATGAGATAAAAACTTTATTTTGTTGTAATTTATTTTTTGAACTTAAGACTATTGTTATGACTTTTGTGAGTGGGTTGATGATTTTTTTTATTTTGGAAGTGACGTCTTCGCCTAATTATTAAAGTGGTTGAAGAGTAACTTGTAACAGAAAAGAGTCAAAAATGTATTCCCTTCCAACTCAAATGAAAGGCTGAAATTGGAGCGAGCTAGATTTTTCACGTAAACTCTATTCTGGAAAGTTGTAGAACGCAGAGGGAGATATAGGTGACTTTTGTTAAAGGGTGCCTATATGAGTTACCGTTTGTTGCAATATCCTTTTCAAACTTTTCGTTTCTAAGTTGCGTAACACAATTTGTATGGTGGAATATGGGCATGTGCTAATATTTGCTAAATTTTAGAAAACAATTGCTACATCTTTGTCCCTACTTTTAAATCCGAGATCTGATTATGAAACTGGATGAATTGGATAGCCAGAATTCAATCAAAATTAAAGAATAAAACTTTCCCTACTTCGATTAGCGAGAGTGAGGTGATGGTAAGAGCAATTCTCTTTTGTAACTTTAGCCTTATATATTTACGGGCTTTGTATTTCTCAAGATTAGCAACGTTTGAGAAAAGCAAACTGGGCCCACCAGTTTTTTGTTGGACACATTTTACGAACTGAGAGATAGGAGATGAGTAACTTGCTAGAATTAATTTTGCCTATATTTATTTAAGAAATATTACTCTCCTTTCATTTTCACACCTCACCTTTTTTTCTTTTCTTTTCTTGTAATGGTGGAACTCATTCATTTTCTCTCTACAACATAAAGTAAACATTATCTCCTATCATAACTATTTAAAGCTCTATTTATTTATAAAGAGGGTTTTTTCAAATTCAAATATATTATCTTTCACTCAAAAAGGAGTCGTTTACTTTACCATACGCAAAATAGAGTATCCTATTATGACATTATTAGATTTACATTTCAAATTCTCACAAACATTTTTTTCTCCACAATTCACATGCATTAGTTAAAGGGAAAAATGTTTCTGCAGTTAATGCAGATAAGTTATCTACATTTATTCCCAAAACGACGTCGTTTTGGTATTGAAATCTTAAAAAATTATAAATATAAGACTATTATAACCCTGAAATAAATTAAAATTACAAAAATACTATGATTTCCGCCCAAAACGACGTCGTATTGAACTTACTGCAGATAACTTATCTGTAATAACTGCATAAAAAACGAATCTTTAGTTAAAATAAGGATATACTAATCAATAAGTGTCCCTTATATACTATTGGTTGAACTCCTTGCTCTAATTCAGAGTTGAGAATTTGTTGGAACCACCGAACCAAAAATAAGTAAACATTATAAGAATCAAAATTATATTTAAACCAATAAATTATTGAAAGAAAGAGAAAAAGGTCTCAACCGTTCAACCGGTTTTTTAAAATTGGTTCTAAAATATTTTTTTGCAGCAGGTGGGATTCGAACCCTGCTCATTGGTGTGAGGAACACCTTCTCATACCACCATTTAATATATTTATTATATAACTATTAAGTTAAGAGAATTATTTCAAAAATCACATCTAATGGGGTTTGAACCCCTTCCATTGAGGTTGTGCAACATAGCAAATACCACTAAACTACACCAGGTTATTATTTAGATCCGGTTCATGCGGTTCAATCAGTGACCCACCGGTTGAACCATTGACCCAGTGACCCGGTACCTCGACCGGGTCAATGACCGGTCCGGTTCTAATAAGATTGGTCTCAACTCTCAAGTACGTGTATACAGCTTATATAGATTGAAGAGTTATTGTATCAATAGAATTTCAAGGAATGAGTTTCTAAATAAGTTAATAGTAGAGTTCTCATCTTGTTTAGTGCTCTAGATTATCTTCAACATGTGAGCATAGTTAACATGCTTTTCATCTTGGTCCATCTGGTTGATCAGCCAAAATTGCATCATTCACCGCTTCCAAATCTTTTTCCTTACTATTCTTTATGCAACAGCCAGTTCCAGTTGCCAAATAATCCCATGTATTTTCTGCCACGAAAGGGTACAAAGGGATTATGCAGATAAATTACTAGAAATAGAGAGTTGGTCTTGGCTGGCATACATAGATTAATGATGACTACAAGCTAACAACTATAATCCCCCAATCAAGCATAATTATGGCGTTTGTTTTTCCACAGGATATATAATCTAAATTCTTTAAATGGTAACAAAAATGACATAACAGTGAATAAATTGGGACGTAGATTTATTCTCTGGGACATAAAGATGAAAGTTGCAACAACTAAGTCTCTAATACTTAAAAACAATAGGAGGATTAAGAGTAATACCTATGGCTAAATAATTTACTCTTTCTTGGAAACAACTGAACACATCCTTTACAAGAGTAATTCAGTTCTGCCCATCTTTTACATTCAACCATCAGTTTTCTCCAACAAGAAGTTGAGCGTCTTCATCCAGTTTAAAATCTCCTTTAATCAGATCAAGGGCTTCAGTAACTGGAATTTCATTATGAACATAACTTACTAGTTTATCATAGGTAGTGACTGAGATATGACCATCTTCTCTACATAACTTAAGAATCTCAAGGGCTAATTCCAAATCTCCTTTTTCTTTCAGGTACTTGATACATGCAACCAAAGTGAAGGGGTTAGGCCACCATCGTGGTTGTCCATTTACCAAGATTGCTTTCTTCATTGTTTGAACTGCTTTTTCCATATCATTATCCATGAGATAGCCACCCGCCAAACGGTCCCATGTAGTTCCATCTAATTCCTTGCCACTATCCAAAAGCCTCCTGATATAGGCCTCAGCCTTATCCAACAGACCCCGTTTACAATATGCAGTGATCATCAAATTTGGAATTCTGGCGTCAAAATGTATATGTTCAGATTCCCATTCTTCCAAAATCTTCTCTGCCCCATCAATGTCATCCAGCTTCACTAATGAGCTTAACATACTTATGTAACTTGAGTTGTGGGAATAATTAAAACTTTTGATCTTATCCCAAAGTCGATAAACCTCCTCCTTATTCCCAATAGCAGCATACATAGATTGAATAGATTCATAGGCAAGCCTCATCGTCTTGCCTCTAACTAACTGCTCTGATTTCTTCAATGTTACCAAGGCCTTCTCAAAATCCCCAATTTTCAGATAGCCGTTTGCTGCAGTAGTGTATGTACACCAGTCCACAGTTGCCATGGGATCGGCTTCCATCTGCATTAGTAACTTCTCCATCCCCTTTATGTCTCTACCGGCCACATAAGCATTCAACCGAATAGTAAACGTAGCACCATTGCAGATGTCCTTCTCTTTCATTTCTTGCATCAACCTATCCAATTTCTCATATTTACCTATCTGAGCATAAAGTTTTAACATCATGTTGTAACACGTTGTTAAGTGCAATAAATCCAACTTCTTAATTTTCTCCATGATAGCTTCCGCTTCCTCCAAAGATTTATGTTCTGCATAGCAACTCAAAAGAGCAGCATAGACCTTGAACCCAATTTCAGTGTCGGGTATGCCTCTAAAAAAGCTCTCTGCTTGTTCTAGGCCATGAACTTTTGATATCAGGTTGAGCCGTTTAGCAATGTCTCCTGGAGTTAAGTTATAGTTCCTTTCATTGCTCATCCATTCTGATACCTAAACAAAAGGAGTGTTTTCTAAACTCTTGTTCATAAGGGTTCAAGCATAATACTATAAACTAAATAACTAACAAGGATCCAAGCAACTTGGAATACAATTTCAATACAGCTTGTTTTTCTACTAGCATAAATGTAGTCGAAACAAATAAAGCAGAACAACAATCCAAGTATATTAAGACGGTTATTTGCACATAATCTACTTAGTTTCATGTCACCACAAAATGAACATCTATGCTGCACAGACACGGATACAATATGCAAATACTATAGTTTTTTTAAAAATCAAGATACGGGTATGACAATATATATTATATAAAATATGTCTATTTTTATATGTGAAAAAATAAAATAAAAAATGATCTACATTTTACTCTATATCCTCAAAAAAAGAAAAAGAAAAAAAGGTAAAGATTGGAACTTGAAGTTCAAATATGTAGGTTATAGAGAAAACCACCTGAAGGGCATGCGTGAAGCGACGAAAATTAGAGAGTTGTGTGATGATACGTTGGAGCTGAGGTTGGGTGACGTCTTTGCCTTCTTCAACCCATTGGTTCAGAATAGGAACCATTGAAATCTTGGGGTTCCCACTCTCCAAAATGCGTTTTTCAAGTGCTGGGGGAGAAGAAACCACAGCTTCCGTGGAGTACAGTGGAAGAGACCCAACACGAAAAATATCAAAAAGTTTGCATCTTGAGCGAATCAACATCATTTTTCTTATTCACCACTCTCAACTCTCAAGTTTCAACACTCATCACTATACCAAAATGCAAAAGCTTTTAAACTGGAAATTCAAACCTAAAATATTTCAGTTTACACTGCCTTCATTTTCTTCATTTTTTAGTTCACACTGCCTTTATTTATTTATTTTGTGTTTTCTACTTTCTCGCACTCTCTTCTGTACCTTGCTCTAGAAGGAGTGAAAAAAATGCAAGTGGCCCAACAGGCCCAAGCAGAAGCTTGATTAGATGAAGAATTGGGCTGGAGGCCCGGAGCTTGATTTCGGCTTTTAATGTAACAAAAAAAAATTCAGTGGCAAGATAGGAAAAGAGTATCAAATGGTGGTGGCTCATTTAGCACTAGAGAACTAAGTAGCTGGAAGCGAGAGTATGTATTCGATCTTCTCGTTATTATCTTTGAGAGAGTTTAAAGCCTTAATCTTGGAACCCGCTCCGAATCGAATTAGTTGCAAAGCGATGAATCGATTCGAATATCTAAAAAAAGAGAGAGAGAGAGGAAAGAGGCGTGAGGGCTAATGCATCTTCAAAATGTGTATTAAACAATATGAGTAGAGGTGGCAAAACGGGTCAACCCACCAAAAACGGGACCGGGCGGGTTGACCTGCCATTTGATGGTGGGTTGCAAATATCAACCCGCCCTGTTTTGAAGTGGGTTGACGGATTTGGTTCAATCCTCCTAAAAAACAAAAAATAATTAAATAATAATAATAAATTATATTTTATTAATTTTATAATATTACTTATTTTTATTTCGCATTTCCCTTAATTTTTTTCAATCTCAAGCGTAAATATAAGTTAATATTCAGTCAGATATATTTTAGGAACTTATTTTGCCTCCATATATGAATAACCTTTGTTATAAATAAAATTTTTCTTCTTTATTTTTTCTAGGAGAGTACTAAAATAATAAAAAAATTATATCACAAAAACTAAGTGACTAATAAAATACTACCTAATAAAAAATGGCTCCCAGGCCAATCCGCCCTGACCCGCCACCAACCCGTTTTGACTCACAACTAAGCGAGCCGGGTTGAGGCGGGTTAATGGGTTGAAATGTATAACCCAATTCGTTTCGTTTTGACGAGTTGACTCGTTGGATTCAATCCATATTGCCACATCTAAATATGAGTTTTAAATCCTTTCTATTATTGTCTGACTCAAAAACCAAAAACTAAAAAAATGTGTTAACTATTCATTTTCTATATGTATATCTTTTAACAACTATTGAAATTGCAGTATTTCTTGTACAATTAAGAATGTTATTGAGAGAGTATTACTGTGTCACATAAAGATTTTCTACAAAAGTGTCTATGTACATGATTTGTCACGCACGTGATTGGTCCACAATTTTTCACCGTGTTTCACCCTTTATCATTAAAAATATTAATCTAGTTGTTCAAAAAAAATAAAAAAATAGCCCTACTTATGTGGACCAGGTCTCAAGGCCCATAAATGGCTTTAACTCACCAAACAACGGCTTTTTCCCCCTAACCCACAAAGCCCCTTGAATAAGTGGGTTAGGTTAGGATTTATCTGGGGCCCAAAACTATTTACCTCAAAACATAAACATTGAAAAAAATAAAAATTAGATTAAATTATAAATATATATTCTTACAATGGTAATCTTGATCTGAAAAGATCCATATCGCAGGGAAGAGAAGGAATGAAGAAGAGAATCAATCTCATTAAATTGGAAGAATGAATATATCAAAAGTACAATTAAAGGCAACATGACAGCTACTTATATCAGTAGCTTGTAACTAACCAACAGATGTATATCACTAGCTTGTAACTAACTAACAGACTTTTATGTAAACTAACTAACTGACTTAATCAGTAAACGGGTGAAGTAATGACACGTGTGGAACTTTGCATAGCTTCATTATTGATCTGTAACACCCCCCCACAAGCTGGACTGTGAATGTCTAGTAGGCCAAGTTTCTCCAATAGATGATTGAAAGCTGAAGGATGCAGAGCCTTGGTGAAGGTGTCCGCAACTTGTTACCAGTCAAGACAATGTCGTCGACATACACAAGGAGAGCTGTGAAATGTGACTCATGTTGACGAGTGAACAGGGAGAAATCAGCAGAGGATTGGACATATCCAATTGAAATTAAAGCTGTGGAGAGCTTGGAGTACCATTGTCTGCTAGCTTGCTTAAGCCCATATAAAGATTTTTCCAATTTACAAATTTTATTTGAATCAGAGCAGTGAATACCTGGGGGAAGATCCATGTATACTTCCTCATTTAAATCGCCATGAAGGAAGGCGTTATTCACATCCAATTGTTCCAGGTTCCATTCCATGGCTGCAGCAATTGAGAGAAGCAATCGGACTGTTGTAAGCTTAGCAACAGGACTAAAAGTATCTAGGTAATCAAGTCCCTCTGTTTGGGTGTATCCCTTGGCTACCAATCTAGCCTTATGTCGTTCTATGCTGCCATCTGCATGGTATTTAATTTTATACACCCACTTGCAACCAATCGTCCGTTTTCCAGGGGGCAATTCAATAAGAGACCAAGTGTGATTATGTTCAAGAGCAGCTATTTCATTTAGCATTGCTTTCCGCCAGCATTCGTGTTTGGAAGCTTGTGTGTAAGTGTTAGGTTCAACCTGTGTTGTGACACTAAGACAAAAGCTTTTGTATTTGGGAGAACAGGTATCATATTGAAGTACATCAGATAAGGGATAAGCAATATGGGTGGATGAAGTTGCATTACCTGAACGTGAAGATTGGTCAAGAGTTGTAGTTGACAGATTACAGTGATAATCATGCAGGTAAGATGGTTGTGATCTGTTTCTTTGTGGTCGTGTATGGACAGCCTCATTTGGTTGCTGTGTGACTATTGGATTTTCAGGATTATTGACTAGATTGTGATCTTGGATAGTTTGGATAAAGGGAGAGGAAGGGATAGGGTCAGAATAATCTAGATTCTGGAAATCATGAATGGTAGGCTGTGAAGTGTCATGTGAAATGCTATGAGTTTTAAAAGGAAAATGATTTTCAAAGAAATTAACATTTCTGGATATAAAAAGTTTTTGATTATTGATGTCAAGTAAAATATAACCTTTTGTTCCTTGCTGATATCCAAGGAAAACAGCCTTGGTGGCTCGAGGAGAGAATTTTAGGCGATAAGCTTTGAGAGTTGTTGCATAGCTTAAACAGCCAAAGACTTTGAGATGTAGAAATGAGGGAGGTTCTCCATGTAATTTCTGGTATGGTGTATCATGGTGAAGCAAAGGAGAGGACAACCTGTTAATGATATGAACAACGTGTGTAATGGCAAAAGACCAAAAGAGAAGTGGAACTTTGGATTGAAAAATAAGAGCTCTAGCAACATTCAAAATGTGTTGATGTTTTCTTTCAACTAAGCCATTTTGTTGAGGATTTTCAACACAACTCTTTTGATGCAAAATGCCTTTAGTGTGATAGAAATCTGTCATATCAAATTCAGGACCATTATCACTTCTAATGGATTTGACATTTGTGTTAAATTGGTTTTCAGCAAATATGATGAACTCTTTGAGTTTATTTCTAGTTTCAAATTTGTTTTTAAGGAGAAGAGTCCAGGTGTATCTTGAGAAGTCATCCACAATTGTTAAAAAATATTTATGTCCATGTATGGATGGCAGGGAATATGGTCCCCACAAATCAACATGTAAGAGTTGAAAAGTGGATTTGGTTTCATTGATGCTATGTGGATAAGGCAGATTATGTTGCTTAGCAAGATGACATATATCACAAGGTGAGATATCTTTACAAGAAATACAAGGAAATTTTATTGACATCTATTTTAAAATTGAATGAGAAACATGTCCTAATCTATGATGCCATATGGATGCATCATCTTTGGAAGATACATTAGAAACAGATTTATTTGCTGGAAATTGAGAAACAGGTGCAGTGGAACTATTGGGAGGAATTTTCTGGCTTGTACTCTGATGTCTGTATGATTGAGTCTTTAACACATATAATCCATCAATTACATCAGCTGAACCAATCATCATATTCGATGGTATCTGTTTAATAATGCAACAAGAAGTATGGAAGGTTAGATAACAGGAGAGATCATGAAGTAGTTTTGTGACCGAAATGAGATTAACTTTGAAAGTAGGAACATATAGAACATTGTAGAGAATAAGGGAATGAGAGATGTGTACTGTTCCTGAAAATTGGGCTAAGGATTAAGATCCATCAGGAAGAGAGATGAATATAGGCTTGATCTTTCTAAATTCAGAAAAATTAGAAAATATGAAACTGATATGGTCAGTGGCTCCAGTGTCAAGAAGCCATCTGCCTGATGAGTTACCTGTTGAGTCTGCATTTAGAGCCGTGGTCTGAATCATATTGGTTGAGGAAATTGGTGTTTCTGGCATTATGGAATTCTGATGATTGAAAGCATTCAAGAGACTGTCATACTCCTCTTGAGATATGGTCACATTTGCTTCTTGAACTTCTTGATTTTGCATAGCTTCATTACTGTCATCTTGTGAAGAAAAATTTGCAGCATTCCTTGATTGGAAGTTCGGTGGGAATCCATGCTTTTTGTAACAAGTATCAACAGTGTGGTTAGTTCTCCCACAGTGAGTGCATAATTTGGTGTTGTTCCCACGCCCTCTTCCAAATATGTTGGTGTTTGCATGTCCTCTTCCTCTGCCATAAACTCCTCTGTGAGTATTATCAGTAAAATTATGAAATCTTGGGTTATCAGTGGAGCTGTGGAATCTTGGATTATCAGTGGAACTGTGGAATCTTGGATTATTTGTGGAACTGTGAAATATTCTTGGATCATTTCCAAGTTGATTCGGATTTGACTCACATTGAATTTGTCTTTCTTGTTGAGCCACTAAAGAAAAAACAGTATTGATATCTGGCAATGGCTTCTTCATCATTACTTGGGATCTTACATGACCATATTGATCATTAAGTCCTTTCAAGAATCTCACTGTGCGATCACAGTCTCTATACTCACGCATCAAAGGGTATCCATTGCAGGAACACCTCAAAGCACAACTACATGTTGGCAAAGGCTTCAAGTTGTCCAACTCATCCCACATGATCTTCATATTGGTAAAATAATCAGTAACAGAAAACTGACCTTGATGCATATGATAGACTTGTTCTTGGATATCAGAAATTCTAAAAATATCTGAATGTGAGAACCGAGCCTTGAGATCAGCCCAGGCTTCACATGCTTGATTGATCCAAAGAATTGACTTGGCTATAGAATTGTTGATTGATCGATGAATCCAAGAAAGTACTATGGTATTACATCTTTCCCATGCTTGGAAAGTAGGATCAATATTTGCTGGTTTCACAATTGTTCCATCGATAAATCCAAGTTTACTTTTGGATAGGAGAGCCATACTCATTGATCTGGCCCAAGAGTGATAATTTGTGGGATCAAGAGGTGGTGTAACAAGGATTAAAGCAGGGCTTTCATTTGGATGTAAAAAGAAAGGGTTACTGGGATTTGTGTGGAAATCTGGGAGATTAGCCATTGAAAAAAAAATGGCTTAAGCAAGAAAAGAAGAAAGAGAAGAAAGGTATACAGAGTTTGCAGTAGCGGAAACTTGGTTGGTTACCAGAGCCTCTTGCTCTGATACCATCTTACAATGGTAATCTTGATCTGAAAAGATCCATATCGCAGGGAAGAGAAGGAATGAAGAAGAGAATCAATCTCATTAAATTGGAAGAATGAATATATCAAAAGTACAATTAAAGGCAACATGACAACTACTTATATCAGTAGCTTGTAACTAACCAACAGATGTATATCACTAGCGTGTAACTAACTAACAGACTTTTATGTAAACTAACTAACTGACTTAATCAGTAAACGGGTGAAGTAATGACACGTGTGGAACTTTGCATAGCTTCATTATTGATCTGTAACATATATGAATATAAACATAAACAAAATATTTAATTTTAATGAATATATAATTAATAAAATTATTTTTATAAAATAAATTATATCAAACATACACTTGATTAATTGCATGGAAATTAAATTAATAGTATCACATAAACAAAATAAGATGATTTTTCGAGTATAGTATACAAAAAAATTATGAGAGATATATTTTAGAGACTAAAACTATAATTACTCTTTGTACAAAAATAATAATATAAAAATATGATTACGCTTGAAATAACCATGAATAATTAGTTTAATTATATCATTATTGGATTAAGAAAATAACGGACCACATTAATTAGAACTCACCTATAAACAGAAATGTATATATATTGGGAGTTAATCTATGAATCACAATATTTATGTCTAGAATATTGCACATATTCAACTTTACAAATCCGCGAGTGTAAAAAACAAGTAATAGAATAATGCAAATTTCTTGCTTATATAATAAATTTTATACTTATAAATATAATTTTTTAATCAAACTCTATCTTTTTTTGAAAAATAAGTGAATACTAAAAAATAAGTACATATGACATTTTTCAAATATTAAAAAGTTAATTTAGCTGTTATCAAAAAAAAAAAAAAGTTAATTTAGCAAAATTTTCAATCCATTAAAGGAAACATTTAATACATGGATTTTAAATTATGAACAAGCCATTGTGGTGTGTACAATATATCTTTATAACAGAAACGTCACATTTCAAGCTCAACACAATTTTTCATATTAAAATTTAATTAATTGCACCTTATTTTAATCCTCATAACGTGAATTAAATTTGAATACCACAACACAAGTTGTTAAGACCCACAGATTAGCCTTAACCTATGAAACTTTATGGGGCTTTGGTTATTTAGGACTTTTGGTCCTATGGACTTTTAGTCCTGGCCCACATAGACTATGGCCTGATGAGATTAGCTAACTTATTTTGGCATTTTTATATTCACCCTCTATGGCAAGACAAAAAAATAAAAGGGTCTATGTTTTCTTATGTTACATGAAAACATGAAATAACAAAAGTAGAGACAAATTACATGTGGGTCCCACATTTTATATTAGAAAAGAAAAAAATAATTAATTGGCACGGAAAACGAATTAGTGTAGGAAAATTTTTTGCTCTCCTATTGCATAAGAGTATGATTCCCCAAAATAAAAATTTCTCCATGTTTCACCTTGAAAAAAGAAAAAAGAAATTCACCTTTTACCATTCTTGATTTGTCGCTTGCATACCAATATATACCATGATAGATCCACTCAGAAAATGATCATACCAAATATGCTGGATATAATTCATACTTTACATTCAGATAACAATTCATGTTGGCAGGATGCAATAAAAGCCAATAGGGGTCCACTTCTATGATGAGCGGGCAGGAAAATCGCAGAGACTTGATGATGTTGTAGGCCCACATTTATTTTATTTCTTTTTTTTAAAGTTTAAACATGTGTTCATAAATAACTGTTATTGTTTAGAGTTTCTAAGTCTATTTATATTCTCATTATAATTGTTGTAATGAGTGTGACGAGGAGGATATAGTTAATATTGCTGGAAATTTTGTATCTCTATTTTTTTTTCTTCTCTCTTTACTATTTTGTGTTCGCAAGTGCGTTTTGTTTTCTGTCCCAACAAAATAGCACGACTCTTACTTTTTATGTCATATGCAAGGTTGTCAAACTCGCAATTTTACGTAAAATCGTGAGGGGATAGTAAAATCGTAAATCGTAAAATCGCCACGAATCGTAAGTTTTTACTTTTAAAAATATATAATAAATATAATAATATCCAACTAACATTATAAATAAAAAGACACAAACTCATAACAAAAAATTTAGAGACTAAGTGCTTAGAGTACAAAGTTCATCAAATTCTCAAAGTTAGCATCGTCGTCGTCATCTCCCACGGCAACTTGTACTTGTTCTTCAACCATTTCTTCTACTTCCAAGTTTACAACCATGTTTTCTCCACTTTGGATTCCCACCATGTTTTCTTCAATTTGAGTTTCTAAATCCAAGTTTTCCTCTTGTTCTTCATCCAAACCCAAGTCTCCTTCCATGTTAGTTTCATTTTCATCTTCAACAACCCAATCTTCATCCGATGGAAGATCCTCAAGATCATGGATAAGAGGTTTTCTATTATTTTTCTTCTTGCCAATTTTCTATTAACCATCACAAAAACAACATCATTCAATTTTTTCGTGGTCAGTCGGTTTCTTCTCTTTATGTGAACCTAAACAAATAAAAAGCAATTATTATAAAATTCTAATTTTTAAATTAACATGCATTTCAGAATTTAAAAATTCAGTATTTGTAAGATCTTACCCTTTCAAAGGCACTCCAATTACGCTCGCATGCAGAAGAGCTACATGTTAAGCCTAATATACGAATAGCCGCTCTTTGAAGCTCCGGATTTTCATCTCCATAAGAATCCCACATTGTGCTGGACTTTTATTGTACACTGAAATCTTGGCTGCCTTGCAACCCATAAAGTTTTTCCTACACTTAAAATCTTCTAGTTGAGAATCCATCAATTCAAGTCCATTCTCAATCCCCAAAACCTTATCCAAAGCATCATATAATCCTCTTTTCAATTGAAGTGTTGATTTAAAATTAGGACCATAATGAATTTGTGGGTTTAGGTAGTATCCAGCACAATGCAATGGTCCACTAAATGCTTGTCCTACCTTGCGTCAATAATATTCCATAAAGGCATATAACTGAAAAATAAAAAATATGTTGTATGTTTAGAAATATAATCTAAAAGAAATAAATTCAATTCAAAGTAAACTTCATAATTTACCTATTCTCAACACCTTTGAAGACGTTTTTAATTTCCTCTTTAGCTTTCCCTATTTCTCCATAAAGAAATCCCATAGCTGGCTCCTCAGAATCAACCAACCTCAACACTTTGAACAACGGATAAGCACCCTTTATACAAAATAAAACATTTTTCCAAAAGAGACTATCATCAACCAAACTTGCAATAAGTTTTCCCTCATTTGACTTTGAGTATTTGCTAGCCTTCCATTCATCTGAGAGGAAAACCCTCTTTACAGCACTACTATTCTCATAGAGGCACCCCAAAGTTAAATACGATGTAGCAAAACGAGTGGCGCTCGGTCTTATCAAATCTTTTCCTTTGGTGGCCTTTTTTAAGAGAGAAATGAGAAAAGTCCTTCCATATATGTATGTTGTAATCTTTTTGCCCTTTGGAATTGTTTCACGGTGAACCGCTATATGCTTCTCAAAATCTTCTAACATCAAGTCAATGGTATGTGCTGCACAATGAGTCCAAAACAGCCTCTTTCTTTTCTGCATTAATAGCTCTCCAGCGCGTTTGTAATTGGCTGCATTGTCAGTCACAATTTGCACAACATTATCTTCTCCAACATCTTCAATAACATCATCAATCATTTGAAAAAGATTTTCAGCAGTTTGGGACATGTGAGAAGCATCAATAGACTTAATAAAAACAGTTCCCATCGTGTTGTTCACTAAAAAATTTATGATAGTTCTTCTTCTTTGATCTGTCCACCCATCCGTCATTATATTGCATCCCACCTTTTCTCAATGACGTTTATGCTCTTCTATCAGCTCCTTGGTCAATGCATATTTTTTATTCAAAAGCTTCACTCTAATGTCATGATAAGATGGTGGATCATAACCCACACCATATCTTTCAATTGAGTCACACATCTTACGGAACTCATCACTTTTTATCACATTGAATGGTATAGCATTGGCATAAAAAAAATCAGCAACATCATCATCAACATCAAGTTTCAAATTTTTCTTGAACATATTGTTGATAGTGGATTGAACACTTCCCTTTCCCCTTTTCTTGAAAAAATTTGTAGAACCCACTTCCACTTCCTTTGTTTTTGTTCTTTTTTCACATTGACCCTCCTCCTCATCATCACTTTCAACTATCATTGATTTCTTCAAAAATCTCTCTTGGAGTGATGCTACATTTTCAAACATCTCTTTCTTTACTTCATCGGGCACCGATGGACAAGCTTCAACATCCTTTTTGGTACCGGCTAAATGATGCTTAAATCGATAAACTCCTCCACTTACTTTCTTTGGACAATATTTGCATTGGATTTTTGTTCCCAATTCATTTAATGGCATGCCATATTTCCACCCTATATCACTCCGATTTCCAGGAGCATTTTTAGCCTTTTGTTTCCTAGTAATAGGAGCAGACACAACACTAGCTGAACTACTAACACCGGCAGCACCACTTGAAGCCATTAACTGATAATTTGATGAAAAAAATATCATTCAAGCAAAACAAAAAAAAAACAGCACCAACAGTCCAACACCACCATGAATCAATAACATTAACATCAAAAGAAAGTCCAAGCAATTACAATAGCAAAAGAGAAAAAACAGCACCATGTCAAAATGATAAAAAACAGAACCATGCCACTACCACCATTACTAATAGCAAAAGAGAAATAACAAGATAAAAAAACAGAACCACGCCACATAAAAAAAACAGCACCTCCACCGCTCCACGGCACCACCACGGTGCTCAAGTCGCCGGTCGGGTCGTCGGTCTTCAGCCGTTGCAGGTGGCAGTGTCGTGCGATGGTGGGGAAGGAAGATGATTGTTTGCCCTTTCTCTTGCAAACGCGCGATGGGAATTTGGGGATTAGGGTTTATTTTTGATAGAAAATAGCTATTGAGTAAACTGGGTTGGGCCAAATCGATTTTTTGTCCAATTTTTTTTTTTGCCATCACTGCCCATGAATCGCTAACTCGTCCCAAATCGTACGAGTTTGCGATTTTGCACAGTAGAATCGCGATTTTAACGAGTTTACTCAGAATTTCGATTTTACTACCGATTTAACTCGCCAAACAAAGTAAACTCGTAAAATCGTACGATTTTACGAGTTAACTCGCGATTTTGATAACCATGGTCACATGTCATTGCTCTTGTTGATTTTTTTTGGATTACAGATGAAAAGGAAACAGCAGAAAAATAATTAACCATAAATGATTCTGGGCTCATAGAAGCCCTGCAGGTCCTTTAGTAGCACCTCTTTGCATTCAGCAGGGGGAGTCTCAAACCAACCAGTCTCCCAGGCCAATGAGCTTGACATGAGAAGCCATCCAATCTGTCATTTTATTGCCCTCTCTGTGGACATGAGACACTTCAACTCTCCAGGTTCTCCTAATCAAAATTGTAATCTCCTTAATCAGATGATAGAAAGGATTATTAGTGGGAGAAGCCATTGTGATACGAAGATGGGAAGAAGATTGAAGAGTGCTCCTTCGTGGGTCAAGGATTTTACCACCATGTAATAAGTCACTCATAGGATTAGAACATTGGTTACTGATATTGGTATCTAAAGTAGGAAGTTAGTTGTGCAAGTGGTGAGGTGGTTAGGTAGTTAGGAAGAGGTGGCAAATTCTGTTAGTAGCAAGTGGTTGTATAAAATAACAACACCTGTACAAACGTGTCATTCATTGAATAATATTGAGAACTGTTCTATTCCTTGTGTCTTTTCTTCCTTAAAGGTTTTGCACCCTTAACATTAGTGCTTTCACTCTTTTGAAACTCAGTTTGCAACATGCGGCTTCAAGAGGTGGCGGAGGAGTTGGGGTCCTTCCAACAGCGGGTAGATCGAACCTTAGAGAAGATCCAACAAAGGTTCACGGATCATCAAAACCAATTCCTGACCATCAATACCTAGCTTCAACAAATACATGCAGTGATCGTTGGAGGAGAAAATCGAACGGGGGAGCATGCATAACCGCGAGTTAATCCAGGATCTTCGAGTAATGACAACGTTGGAATGGTGCATTCAAGGTATGATCCGAGTGACCCACGTAACATCATGAAGTCGATCAAAATGGAGTTGCCTTCGTTTATGGGTACAGATCCTGTTGGCTGGATTTTCAGAACAGAGCTGTATTTTGGGTTACAACAAATACCAGAGTCCCTTAAGGTTCGATTAGCTGGAATGAAAATGGAGGGAATGGCTGGACCGTGGTTTTAATGGCTATTCAGTGGAGGTACCATCCAATCGTGGGAGGAATTGTAGAATACAGTGAAGCAACGCTTTGGAGGTACAGCTTATACTGACTTGCGTGGGGTTTTGTCCAAACTATCTCAAGTGGGAGCCCTTAATGAATACATTCGAGACTTTGAAGCTTTGATCAATCAAGTGTCATATTTCTCAGATGAGGTTATTAATGTCTTTTTTGTTTCTGGTTTACAACCAGACTTAAAAAGGGCCATTCAACTTCATAAACCAACCTCTCTTCATCAGGCTATGCAATTAGCCATGACTTATGAGGCTCATCTTGCTGAGTTAAGAGGTTCCTTTACTTTTTATAATAAGAAGTATACTCCAAAACCAATTTCAATCGTGGAGCAGTACAATTCTACCAATAATCAGGTGAAACCAGTGCCGCCCAATTTACCAGCCTTACCTTCTAATGTGCCTGTCAGGAGGGTGTCACAAGAATATTTGCAGAAACGAAGAGATATGGGTCTTTGCTACACTTGTGATGAGAAATGGACTTACATACATCGTTGCAAAGTTAAGATGATGATGTTGGTGGGAGATTATGATGATGAGGATACAGATATGGAGGAACAGATTGTTTGGCAGCCATAACAAGGTCAACAAGAATCTCAGGATGCAGCTCTGCACTCAATGGGAAGTGAATTGAATCCACGAGCCTTGTAGTTCCAAATTTATGTTAGAAAAAGGTCAGTATCCATCCTTATTGATTCAAGTAGCACTCATAATTTTGTTCAGGAAAATATTGCTGAAGAATTGGGCTTGCCTATGATCAAGGTTCCTAGAATGAGGGTCTTTTTGGGCAATGGAGAATTCTTAAATTGTGAGAGGAAGTGCCCATCAGTTTCCTTGAATATAAAAGGTCAGGTCTTTGTAGTGGATTTATGGGTGATTGAACTAACCAATCTTGGAATTATACTGGGAATTTTGTGGCTTAGTTCCTTGGGCAGGGTGATACATGACTATAGTGAGATGTCCATGGAGTTTGTTTGGAATCAAAAGAGAGTTATTTTATCGGGTGAAAAAAAGAAAGAGGAGCTAAAGATGTCAAAGGGGGCATGTTCTGCACTAGCAACAACAATTGTACCTGCTAATTCTCCAGAGAATCAGTTACCCGAGCTGCTACTAATTAAGGATCAAATTCCTTATGATGTATGGAACATTTTGGTGCAATACCAATATGTTTTCCAACTGCCACATGGCCTTCCTCCTTCAAGAGCTTTTGACCATGCTTTTCATCTGGTTGAAGGAGCTAAACCAGTTAGTGTGAAACCTTATAGGTATGCTCATCACCAGAAGAATGAGATTAAGAAGCAAGTAGCTGAACTTTTAGCTTCGGGGTTCATAAAGGCAAGCCACAACCCATTTTCTTCTCCTGTGTTATTGGTGAGAAAACAAGACCACTCTTGGAGGATATGCATTGATTATAGGGCACTGAACAATATAACTATCAAGGATCGTTTCCCAATTCCCACCATTGATGAGCGCTTAGATGGATTGAAGGGGGCTGAAATTTTTTCTAAATTGGATTTGAGGAGTGGTTATCACCAAATCATATTAGTTCCTCATGATACCCCTAAAACTGCATTCAGAACCCATGAAGGGCATTATGAGTTCTTGGTGCTACCATTTGGGCTAAACAATGCACCCTCAACCTTTCAATCTGCTATGAATCAAATGTTCAAACCTTATTTGAGGAAGTTCATCATAGTCTTCTTTGATGACATTCTGATTTATAATGCTTCTCTTGTGGACCATTTGGGGCATCTACAGCTGACACTAGAATGTTTAAAGCAAAATCAGTTTGTGGTTAAATTGAGCAAGTGTGGTTTTGCATTATCTGAGATTGATTATTTAGGCCACATAGTCTCTAAAGGAGGGGTGAAGGTAGATCCTAAAAAGATTTCAGCCATGCTACTTTGGCCCCAACCAAAGAATGTCAAACAATTAAGAGGATTCATTGGCCTCACAGGTTATTATAGGAGGTTTATAAGGCAGTATGCAGCCTTAACAGCTCCTTTGACTGATCTTTTAAGAGCTGACTCCTTTGTATGGGATGAAGGAGCTTCTAAAGCTTTCAGAATTTTGAAGGAAGCTATGTCCTCAACCCCAGTTTTGGCACTACCTGATTTTTCCTTACCATTTATCATTGGAACAGATGCATCATCAACTGGAATTGGAGCTGTGTTACTTCAACAGAAGAAGCCAATTGCTTACTTTAGCAAAAAGCTTGGAGTAAGGATGAGGTTAGCTTCCACCTATGTAAGGGAATTATATGCAGTGACTGAAGCTGTAAAAAAATGGAGGCACTACTTGTTGGGATCCAAGTTTGTAATTAAAACTGATCATAGAAGTCTAAAGGAGCTATTATCCCAAACAATCCAAACACTAGAGCAGCAAAAGTATGTGTGCAAATTGATGGGGTATGATTTTACAATAGAATATAAACCTGGAGTCTCTAACATTGTAGCAGATTCTTTGTCAAGAACAGATGAAGTGGAAGAAATTACAGGTAGTTCTTTATCCTTAGTTTCTCAAGTGAGTTTTGATATTGTCAATCAGATTAGGGATGAAAATAGCTCTGATTCTGAGTTATTAGCATTGCATTTGAGGATAAAAAATGGGGATCACACTGACCCTAACATTACAGTGAAGAAAGGAATTTTGTTCCATAAACATCGATTTTTGTGTCTAAGTCAAAACTGAGCCAGGTATTGATTAATGAGGCTCATGCAACACCTCTTGGGGGACATGCTGACATTACCAGAACCCTGCTTAGATTATCTGCATCTTTTTATTGGACCAATATGAGGAATGATGTAACTACTTTTGTGAAGCAATGTTCAGTATGTCAGCTAATCAAGACAACTACCACACATCCTTTTGGACTGTTACATCCCCTACCTATACCAGAAGGAGTATTTGAAGACTTGAGCATGGACTTTATCACAGGGTTGCCACCTTCCAGGGGATTTTCAGTAATTTTAGTGGTTGTGGATCGTCTAACCAAGTTTGCACACTTTGGAGCATTAGCCAATCCATATACAGCAGCCAAGGTAGCTACCTTATTCTGTGATATGGTTGTTAAACTACATGGTTTCCCCAAGACCATAGTTTCAGATAGAAATAGCATCTTCATCAGTCAATTCTGGTCCTTATTATTCAAACATAGTGGAACTACCCTTAGGACAAGCACTTCATACCATCTCCAATTTGATGGCCAAACTGAGGTCACTAACAGATATTTGGAGCAGTACATCAGAGCCTTCTGCCATGAAGAGAGTAATAGATGGTCTTTTAATCTAAGTTGGGCAGAGCTGCATTACAACACTGTTGTGCATTCTTCAATTGGGATGAGTCCATTCCAAGCTCTATATGGGAAGCTACCAACCATGATTTCTCACTACCCTCAAGGATCAGTCAGGGTGGAAGCTGTAGATGTCACATTGTCTCATAGAAATGACTTGTTGGTCAGGTTGAAAAAGAATTTGCAAGGGGCTCAAAATCGGATGAAGATTCAAGCTGATAGACACCGAACAGATATTTCCTTGAAGGTAGGTGATTTAGTTTTGGTGAAACTTCAACCATATCGACAGATTTCATTTGCCAAAAGATCTAATCAGAAATTGGCCAAGAGATATTTTGGCCTTTTCCCTATTACTCGAGTTCTGAGCCCAGTCTCCTATCAGCTACAATTACCAGATGGTTGTAAGATCCATCCTTCCTTCCATGTTTCTGTTTTGAAGCCCTTTAATTTAGAGGAGATCATAAGGACTTGCTTCCTACTTTTCCAGAATTGAGTCATGGTAACTCCCCAGTATAGCAACCAGTAGCTGTTCTGATGTCTCGTTCCATCAGCAACAAAGCAGGAAACCATAAACAATGGTTGGTTCAATGGTCGAATGCTCTACCAGAAGATGCTACCTGGGAAGATGAATCTGATTTGCAGGCACAATATCAGGAATTGAACCTTGAGGACAAGGTTCCTTTACAATAAGGGGCAAATGATACGAAGATGGGAAGAAGATTGAAGGGTGCTCCTTCGTGGGTCAAGGATTTTACCACCATGTAATAAGTCATTCATAGGATTAGAACATTGGTTACTGATATTGGTATGTAAAGTAAGAAGTTAGTTGTGCAAGTGGTGAGGTGGCTAGGTAGTTAGGATGAGGTGGCAAATTCTATTAGTAGCAAGTGGTTGTATAAAAGAACAACACATGTGCAAACGTGTCATTCATTGAATAATATTGAGAACTGTTCTATTCCTTGTGTCTCTTCTTCCTTAAGGGTTCTGCACATTGCTCTTGTTGATAATCCCTTATATTATAGAATTCCTTTCCTTTGAGTCATTTTTTGGCGCTTGAGTTAAGGACGTATATCCAAACTTTTTTTACTGGTTACTTGTCCATATAATGTTGATAAATAAATAAAAGTAAACATAGTAATATATATGGGAAATATGCTTTTTATTGCTGCTAATTTTTTTTTTGTTACTGATTATAATTATGTATTTTGAGAAGTACATAGTTGTAACTCTTCTCAAATTGTTGGTTGACGTGGAAAGGAAAAAAAACAATTTTCATATCATAACTATATATTCCTGGGAATACATAATTATAATCGGTGGCAGAAGAAGTTTTTTTTTTTTTTTTTTTAGAACAATCGGAGAAAATATGGACCATATTATATATATATATATATATATATATATATATATATAAAAGATAAAACACTCCTTCTGCGATGGTAGATGAGTTTTTTTGCAGCCATAGACTCAACAATATTTGTACCATGTTATTTTTATTTTATTTTTTCAAAAAAACTTGGTGGAACCCATAGTTGTTTCTGTCTGCGGGAAAATCTGAACCTCTGCGGCAACAACAGAGTTATAAAACCCATATATATATATATATATATATATATATATATATATAAAAGAAATGAATAGAACTATAAAACACCTAACTCTGAATAATTTAAAGAATTAATTTATATTATGATATAACAGCCAACAATGAAAACACATGGACACTGGTATGCAATGGAAGTACACCACGGCAAACACACAGAGCAATGAGGGAGGACAGGAGGCACTGTATCTGGCATTGATCAGTTTATGTCAGGACTTGGGGCAGAAGGTGTCACAGATCCTCTTGGAAGCAATGCTGAAAGCGTCTCGAGTCTTTTAATTTGGTATGCTCCAATTTCTATCTCGGTTGTTCTGGACCTTCCTGTAACTTTCACGTGATAAAGTTGCCTTCCTTGTGTCAATGAAGTTTCCATGAGAGAAAGAACCACAAACACAAACAGTAGGAAACACACAAACCTTTTGATTTCGTGCCTGTAATAATATGCCATTATCATTGTGTAATTGTGGCTATTGCTTTTTGGCATGCTAAGTGAATTGTTTATATAATGAAGCTAGCTAGCAAACAAAGTTGACCATCCATAAAAGTTGTGTCCGCCGGCTTTGTAAACTGGGATTCCGTCCAGCTAATATTTTGCATGTTCTACTCGCCGCCGGCACATGATTCATCCGCAGCTATGATATGCTTCAAAGTCAATTATATAATTATTACAGTTGAATAATTCTCATTCTGCAGGCTTTGCCATTTGTTTGATTTAAATTTTGAAGTAAGATCATTGAGTTCCTTATAATTAATTTCTTTCTTTGATTATTTTGGTTTATACTAGAACCCATTTTATATCATCGAGATGCTTGACTACTAGCAATAGCATAGTTTATATCAGTTCTACGATCAAATCTCACTTGGAAGATCGTATGTCACATCTCAGTTCTGATAATTCATGTCATGTCCTAGGAACCACTTTGGAAGCATTGTCCCCTCTATCATGGAAACTACCAAATTTCTTGTCCATGCAAGGCAAATAATAAGTCATGGTGGGATAAAAAATTCTCTAAAGTAGCTTCACATTTTTTATTTGAATCAGAGTTTGCGTAAGGTCAGTCTGGCCACACTAGACGACAAGAGCATTTTTTTTATGTTCCGGGACTATAATTGATTGGGTGGTCCTTTTGTGAAAATAGAGAAGATAAAAGAAAAAAAAGAAAAAAATAACATGATTAAAAAGAGAAAAAATTGATCTTATGAGAGAGAGTATTGAGTTTTAGATGTCCGGAACATTAAAAATATATTTCCGTAGACGACATCATCAAACATTTCGAGTTACATTCCTCGTCAACAAAACATCTTACGTTTACTTCTCTTGCACACAATTATCTCAATGATAGTACCATCTGTTCTGCTTAAAAGAGGCTTTCATATTTTAAATGCTTATAATAATGTTCTCATTTAGATGCCACTTAATAATTTAGATATTTAATAATACTTTTACTTCATATTTTCAAATAAAAAATAAATATTAATACATATTATTAATCTGAATAAATTAATTGTTAAAATTAACTATTTATTCAATTTAGCCATTTTATTAAATAATTAAACTGAACTCAAGTTTAGCGAGCGCAGCATATATTATATTGGAAATGGACCCTCTCATGTGCCAAAAAAAACATGATATGATCATGTGGGAAGATCACAACCATACAAAGGTAAATCAACGGTTATGATTTCGTAACTATCTATTTTATCATTTTTTCTCTCTTCTCCTTTTTGACCATTGATCCATCTTTGTATGGTTATGATTTTTCACATGACATGGTCATGTGAATTTTCACATGAGAGGATCCAGATCGTATTATATTAGGGTTTTATAAGAGTTATGTTGTAGGAAAAGTGGTCATGTTATGTTATAGAGATTCGTTTTGCATGCCGTAGTTTTTTTTTTCTTTTACTCTAAAAAATGCGGGTCCCACAAGATGTTGTGTGTGTAGGAAACTTTTTCTTGTCATTTTAAATGATGAACGCAAATCCCATTATATTAAAAGTACAAGCTTAGCTAGCTATGTATTTAATAAAAAGAAAAATTGTGTATCATTTTAAAGTACACAAAGTTATGTCATTTTAAGTGAGAGAAAGAGAGAGATTATGGGAGAGAGAGTGAGGGGGAAATTTTAAAAGTGTGGATTTCACCTCTTTGTGAGAGTGAAAAGATACAAGGTATGTCATTTAAAATGACATACCTTTTTCCTTTAATAAAATGGGTAACTGCCATTTGATATACAGATATGGGTATAAATGAAATAGGACGAGCTAATTTTTGACTTAAATAAGTTAAATTTATGTAAAATATTTAAGTCTAATATAGTCTATTAACCTTTGGCATAAACTATATTATAAATTAGGCTTGATTTATATATATTTTAAATACACAAGACCTGAACTAAATCTGTATAAACCTATTAGACATTTAAAAATTAAAAAAATTATTTTTATTATTTGAAATTATTTAAGCAATAATTTTATTTAAAATAAATAATATGATATTACTCTCCCTAGAGAGTTATAAAAAAAACCTATAACCTGTATTTAAAAAAAAAAATTATAGACAAATTTTTTCTATTTTACTAAATATTATATATCATGTCTAAACCTGATGTAAATTAAGTTATAAACTCCTAATAAACTGATTGACCCATTTGCATCCCTATGTACGAATTCTACCTTTAAACCCACTTATTAAAATTTCTCCTTTCATCCACACATTTAATACACTGTTGGAATTGGAACAAGTAGCAAGCGCCAAACCACAAATAACGAACAATTACGAGAAGATCGGCTCGAATCGGTTCGGTTTATACGTGTGTAATAAAAAATAATTTTTTATTAAATAATTTTTTAATATTTTGTCCAAAAATGTATCCGTTGTTTCCCTCCAAAAATTTGAACCCAAACATTTCTATCCGCCGGTTTTTTGAGCAACTGTGAACCGAACCGGTTCTTCCTTTTTCACGATCATCCCTTATAAGTACAAGATTCAGCAAAGAGCCTAGTAGCTTAATGATTATGTATAGCAACAATCCAGAATTTTTGCTGCTGAATTCTTGCTTACAATCCAGTGTTAACAAGGATTGACTACAAAATTGGCAAATAAATTAGCAATAAAATAAGTAAAGGAGCAATAATGCAACTCTAGAATGATCTCTGATCTTACTTGCATACCATGTACACATCTGTCAGCAATGTGCACTAATACACACTCGTTAACAACAGGTATACACAATGTTTAATCTGGTCACTATCTACCAGGTTATGTAACCCAGTCTACAAACCTACCTTTACCTTTACCTTTACCTAAAAAACTGCACATAGTTCTTGAAAAACCAATGTATTCAGATGTACAACAGTCAACAAACTAAATGTGAAAGATCGTCTATGACAATTTTAGAGAATCATCAGCAAGGTTAGCACAGTTCTTATGCCTGACTCAATCATCATCATCTGCAAGGTTTGCAAAGTTCTTATGCCCCACTCGATCATCAGCACGATAAAAATGCAGCAATTTTATGGGTTCTACTTTCTCCTGTAACAAAAAGAAATTCCACCATATTATTAGAAGATGAAATACCCATTATCAATTAAGTTACGAAAACAAACGCAGAAATGTTAAGCACCTCAACTATCTCTTCAGATTGCGAAGGGAAGTGAAATCCAATTGAGCAATTCTGCATAACTTCAGGGCTCTTGATCCATTCTCTGCGTGCATCACATGCCTTTATTTTGAATTTGAACATCTGCAAAAAGATTACGCAATATCCAATATATTCGAAATAAACTTGGTTATTAAAAACAAGACAAATATTTACCTAAAATAATAAGGAAAGGATTACAATATATATTAGATAAGCTGAAAGATTAGGAAAGGAAAATCCATGTAATAAACAAACCTCAGACAAAGTAAAAAAGGATGGGTGTTCCACGCCATCTCCATCAATAATCATACCAGTTCCCTGGCACTCCGGGCAGAATACAGATTTTATGTGTGCAGTAGCAACTTCCATGCCCTTTTCATTTCCAGTTTTATTGCCATCTGCTACAACCTTTTTCTTCACTCCTTGTCTAACATTTGGATGAACTAAACGACTTGTAATGATGTCAAATTCACACAAGAGTATCCAGTGTATAAGGCAGGACGTGTGAAACACATGGAAGGCCTGCATATGAATGCCAATGTCACTTAGGTAAATGAAATATGAATGCAACTCTTTTCCTCAAGTTTAAAATACATGTGTTATGCATACATTCATACAATGTAGTTTCAATATCACAAGTTCTAATGGAAGTAGAACCTCTCATGTTAAAATTTCACATAACCTAATCATGTGAAATTTTTATGTCTATCTCTTTCTTCATATGCATTAAATAATCCAATTATCATTAATGAAGAAAGAAATAGACACAAAAATTTTACATGACTTCCAAAAATTTGTCATGTGAAGTTTTAAAATGAGGGGATCCATTCCAAGTTTTTATACCAAGCTTTATTACTATCAAAACAAGATCACGTTTTTACCCCAGTTTCATTCCGACTGCAGCACGCTACTTTTCTAGTCTTCAAATTCAAAAGTGCCGCTACATCTTTACCAGGAAGCATTTTCTGTTGACAGATGTTACACGCTTTCTCTGCTGCTAAGCGCTGTTGCCGTCTCAATTCTTTCCTCACAGCCTTGCTTGAAATGAGCCTTGTGCGAAGAATCTGATTATTGCATTGATCTGTTGTCAAACTTGAGGTGGAATTGTCTAAAGCTGAAGACTCTTCTGTAGATGTATCATACTGATTGCTCAGAGACTCACTAATATCCTCAGGGTCAGACATTGATGTTTTTCTCTTTCGACCACTTTTCCTCTCATTTTCTGGTTCTTTCATAGAAGCAGGCAGGAGCAATGACTTGACTTCATCAAGCGATCTTGACCGACCCAAATCATAATCATAAGAGAAAATTACTATCGCAAAATCATGCTCTAGAACCTCAACACCATCTTGTTGACCATTATTCTCTTTTCCTAACCACTCACACCATATTCTTCTAATCCCATTTAAAGTGTTATCCTTCTCAAGGAACCTTGCAGCAATCTTCCCCCAGCCCACCTCCCTAACTTTTACATCAAAAGTTTCATCCCCAATCATCAAATGAGGAATCATCAACGTGCCATCATCATCCAGCATGTCATCATTCGAACTAGGTTGAACATCTGACTGAACCACTTCAGCTAACTCCACGATCTCAAGATTGTTGTCATTGTCACCAAACTGCAACAACCTGTTTTGGTTACCCTTTTTAATTGCCAAGTCTTCATCATTTTCGGTTGAAGTATCAAAGAAAACAACACCATCATTAAAAGGCCACGGTTTTGGCAGTAGCAGAGTAACCTTAGCAGCAGATAGTCTCTCCTTATGAAGATTTCCTTTCAAGTGATGGTACAGAACACAATCACTGTAACACGGCGCAAGACATAATGTGCAGAAATATATGAATTTTTTTCCGTTTTCACGTAGCTCAACATAGGGATGCCCTTGAGATCTAACAGTCCTTAGTATCTTTCTCGCCGCTTGTTCTCTAAGATTGGAAGCACCAGTCTTCGGAAGCCCTAATTCCAACTTTCCAGCCATTTGAAATTTCCCTCCAAAAGGCCAAACGCAAAATTCAACACCAGACAAACTTCAAGAACCAATAGAAACGCAAATACAGCAAGAATTTCTCTGAAATTTGAAAAATATGAAACTCCTACAGTTCTTCCAGATCAAGATTTCAGAGACAATTGTTCCAAACCCTAGATACATACCAGAAAATTTTCCAACACTGACACCTTCGTTTGACACGAAATTTCTTTTATATCCAAAGTTTGCACAAAGATAATCACACTAACAGCAAGGATTCGACGAATGCCAAGAATCAATGAGTCAATGATCCTATTCTTGGAATTTCGAGCTTAAACAGCGAAAAACAAAAAAAAACAAAAAGCAATGAAGAAATTTCCAAAGCGAAGTAAGGACCTTAGAACGCAGCTGTTAGACTAGATATTCGTTGCGTAATCGGTATGGAATTCTTCGGTAATCGTGGAGATCGTCCGTATCGGAGAAACGCGTCGAGAACAATGGAGAGAATCTCATACGAGCGCAAATCCTCCATTGACATCTCCATCTATCGCAGATAAGGACGAATATATGGAAGGTGTTTGGAAGGTGAGAAAGCAAGACAAAGTGAGGGAAAATGAAGAGGGAAGAAGGAAGATGAAAAGGCCAGAGAGAAAGAGAAACTAATGATTAACAGAAATGTGAGAAATGGTTTAGTTACAAAGCGATGACACGAATATAATGCGGGATTAAATGCTGGCCCTTGATGATTTATGATTAACGGTGATGGAGTGAAGTTGAAGCTTTTTGGATAAGGAAGGGTAGGAGTGGAATATTGTGTAGATTCGAATTTTTAAATAAGATTCCATTAATATTTGTGCCTTTTCTATGTAATATAAATGTTTAATAATTGAGAAGAATATTAGAAAAATATTAGTCACCACTCACTAGCCCGTGCAACGCATGTTATGTTCAAATTCTATTGATTTTAATTTATTATAGAATGATTTTTTATTTTTATTTTTGTCATAAGTGATTTGATCGCAAACGAAATATAATACAATGAAGTAACAAGAGTTGATCTTATTGCAATCTAATGATAATCTACAAGCTATATTCGGATATTTACTATGCTTATCTTATAATACTAATCAGATAAAAATGCAATACAACATCTAAATGCCCAATATATGACATCAAAATACCCAATTCATTCTTAAAAAAGACGTATGACATGATCAAATGAAAATAGTAAAATAGTGAATTCAGTGTGAGAGAGCAATAGAAGTTTTTTAAAATCTGAATAAAACCAATTTTGTCATTTTACAGAAAGTTCTAGAGAATGTATAGCAATGAAATAAAGATGTCAACATCGAGATCATGGTCGTTCAGATCCACTTCCATTAGTGTGTATTGTTAGGTTGAGTGCTGCTTCAACAAGTTTCCCAAAGAAGTTAATAAAATGTTCCAGCTGCCAAAAAACAATTGTTGCTGCCCAGGATCGAACTGGAGACCTTTAGTGTGTAAGACTAACGTGATAACCACTACACCACAGCAACGGAAGTATTGTTTCTTTGATCATGATAAAATACAAAAATTACACATATTGTATAACAACCAGTACCAGACCTAGGCTTTTTGACCCTTATGCCCCTTAATTAATAATTAATTACCAAATTGCCCCTCATTCAAAACTATTTCGAAAATTTACCCTTCCCAACAAACGGCGGCCCAGATCCATGTATGTTTACCGAGCCCGGTATAATTCTGTGAGGCCCGGCATTTTGATCCTAACGGCCAAAATTATAGGTGGAACATATTAAGGAAGGTTAATAACTAGGTATAACAGACTTTATTCATGGATAAAAAAAGAAGAAGACTATATTCCTTTAATTTATGAAGAGTTTCTATTCAAGGAATTTTAACTTTTAAAATTAAATCCTTCTAGATATCTGTAATTAGTTAATATTTTAAAAACTTAGAAAAACATTTATTATTTATATTTATTATTTATATTTATATAGTTATAACTTATGAGTACGAAGCTATGATTGCTGGGCTGATTTTGGCAAAGAAACTCGGAGCCGAGCAATTAGAGGTGTTTAGTGATTCCCAATTGGCAACTTCACAACTCAGTGGAGTATACCAAGCTCGGGGGGGAGATTATGATTAAATATTTGGCACGAGTACAGGAGTTGATGAAAGAATTTAAGGAGGTCCGAGTAGAGCACATTCGGAGAAACGATGATGCTAGAGCATATATGTTGTCAAAGTTGGCGAGCACTAAAGCCTCAGGAAATCTGAGGACCATTATACAGCAGAATATTCGAGCTCCGAGTGTGGTGTGGATGGTTGAAGAAGTGGATTGGAGAAGTCCAATTAAGGATTATTTGGAAAAAGGAAGGGAGCCAGGGGAAAAAACGAAAGCAAGTCGGCTGAGAAGAAGAACGACTTGGTTTGTCATGATAGAAGGACATTTGTATAGAAAAGGAATAAATTCTCCTTTGTTGAAATGCATAGCTCCACCGAACACAGAATATGTATTAGAAGAGATACATGGATTAATGGACATCATCTAGGAGGGAAGTCGTTAGCAAGGAAAGCTATACGAGCAGGATATTTTTGTCCAACAATGAGAGAAGATGCTAAAAAGCATGTACGCATATGTGAACAGAGTCAGAAGTTTTCTAATATATATCAAGTTCCTCCAGAAGAGTTGTTCACGATTTCATCTTCATGGCCATTTTTTAAATGGGGAATGGACCTTTTGGGTCTGTTTCCCAGAGCAGCCGGAGGAGTAAAATACTTGATAGTGGCAGCTGATTACTTCACCAAGTGGATAGAGGCAGAACTCGTAGCCACTATTACTACTCGGAAAATCCAGAAGTTTTTCATTGGGAAAATAGTCTGCAGGTTTGGTATTCCGGCTATAATCATAACGGATAATGGGACACAGTTCATAGATAGAAAATTTCGGCAGGTAGTAGCCGACTTGGGAATAAAGCACCAATTTGCAATAGTTGAACACCCACAAACGAATGGGCAAGTGGAGTCGGCAAACAAAATCCTGACAAACGGGTTGAAAAGAAGAGTAAAGGCATGCAAAGGAAGTTGGGTGGAAGAGCTAGACAGTGTGTTATGGGGATATAGAACTTCTGTACAGTCTAGTATTCAAGAAACACCGTTCAAAATGACTTACGGGTTTGATGCAATGTTACCTGTAGAGATCGGAGAACCATCATGGAGAAGGAAATTGGTTCTAGAAGATAAAGAAGGAGAGAATAGCGAGTTGATGAAGATTGATATGCAGTTGTTGGGGGAAGAAAGAGACAAAACAACAATTGTCGAAATGGCATCCAAGCAGCGAGCAGCGACAAGATACAATAGAACAGTGGTCAAGCGAACCTTCCAGGTAGGAGATTTAGTGCTCAGGCGGGCAAATGTGAGAAATAAGAATACAAGAGATGGGAAATTAGCAGCTAATTGGGAAGGTCCGTACCGAGTAACGTCGGCCACTAATACAGGAGCTTATCAAATAGAGCATTTGGATGGGAAATCTATCCCACGATATTGGAACGCGGGCAAGCTCAAAAGGTATTTCAGTTGAAGAGTTCAAAAATTGGTAGGAATAGGAGACAAACGAGCATGTGTAGTTATTGGGTAATATTTTGTGTTAGGAAGCTTAAGCTTTACTGTTGTTAGGAAAATTCTGATTTAAGTTTCGTATAGTAGTTTTCTATCATATTATGCTCGGTAGCTGACGAATATTTCGTATGTTAACTTTTGAATTCAATAAAGCAAGCTTTTCAGAGATGTATATTCTAGATGGAGCAAAAGTCCCTTGCCGCCTTTAATGGCCTCTTGGGCACCTGTTTAAATCCTACTCGGAAGCAGGGTCAAAAGTCCCTTGTCGCCTTCAATGGCCTCTTAGGCACCTGTAATCCCTACTCGGAAACAGGGTCAGAAGCCCCTTGCCGCCATCAATAGCCTCTTGGGCACCTGTTTAATTCCTACTCGGAAGCAAGGTCACAAGTCCCTTGCTGCCTTTAATGGCCTTTTGGGCACCTGTTTAATTCCTACTCGGAAGCAGGGTCAAAATTCCCTTGCCGCCTTCAATAGCCTCTTGGGCACCTGTTTAATTCCTACTCGGAAGAGGGTCAAAAAGTCTCTTGCCGCCTTCAATGGCCTCTTGGGCACCTGTTTAATTCATACTCGGAAGTAGGGCCAAAAAGTCCCTTGCCGCCTTCAATGGCCTTTTGGGCACTTGTAATTCCTACTCAGAAACAGGGTCAGAAGCCCCTTGCCGCCATTAATGGCCTCTTGGGCACCTGTTTAATTCATACTCGGAAGCAGGGTCAAAAGTCTCTTGCCGTCTTCAATGGCCTCTTGGGCACCTGTCCACTTCCTACTCAGAAGCAGGGTCAAAAGTCCCTTGCCGCCTTCAATGGCCTCTTGGGCACCCGTTTGATTCTTACTCAGAAGCGAGGTTGATTTTCAATATCGCATATTTATAAAAACGTTAATGGATTTCAGAGTTTTAAAAAGATAAGTGTTATGGAATATGGCAAAAACAAATTTTGCTGAGTTGCGTTGTAATTTATACAACAACAAGTTACCAGAATAAATCGGATCAAAGTAAAATATAGAAGTAAATGAAGTAATAGGAGAAGTATTAAAACCGCAAGAAATCAAGGATCCAACATACACAGTCATTACAAAACAGACAGTCATTCAAGAACAAGTTAAAATAGGTACAAAATAAAAGTGGCATCCCACTTCTTCAAGCATTATTTGGGGTGCCTTCCGAGGTAGTCTTGCCGGAAGTCGAAGTAGTTCCCACGTACTCGGATGGGCAGGTGGCAAGCACAGTAATGGATCCTTTTTCATTGTGGGTGCATAGTCGGCCATTATCCACAAAGTTGAAAGTATCAATTTTCTCCAAGTTAGGAAGAGCAGTTTCCCGGTGAAAGAACTTCACTTGATCCACAATCCAACCACGAATTTGATGAGCAAAAGCAACATATTTAGAATCCATGTCCTCGGCAGCTTGATGTAAAGAAGTCACGTTTTTCTTCAAGGTTTCCACTTCTAGTTCCAGTTCGGCTACTCGGAAGTCTGAATCTTCAAAATTCTTCTTCAACATTTTATGCTCTTCAGTCAGCTCATCATTTTCTCGTTTAAGAGTAGTAAACTCATCATTGGCTTTTTGGACCAGCTTTTCAGTTTCTTTAAGTTTCACTTGAAAACCTTGGGCAACAAACTCGGCAGCTTCGACCCTTTGAGTCAAGCGAGCTTGTTCAGATTTGAAATTGTTTTTAATGAGTTGCAACTCTTTCAGCTCAGTAAGTAGTTGTTGACGTTCAACTAGTGCTAACAGTGCCATCTCGTAATAGTGGGCTTCACGGAAGGAGTTATCTCGGATTTCAGTAAATTTGCCAATTAATTGATCAACAGAAAACTTATCCCATTTTCACGGATCCTAGCGGTAAAACAAGGTTGTAATTTCTTGATAAAGGGAGGACCTGAAAAAGGAGTTGCAATCACTGAAGACGGAGGCGTCAACGACTTGTCACTAGAAGGGGGATCCGGGCTGGGTTCGTTAATCCGAACTCGTTTTTTGTGGCGGGTGTCACCTGAATCAACAGGGGAATCCGTATCTAGTACCACAGTGTCACTGGGGATAGAACCCGTTGCGGAGGTAGCCGGGAGAGAAGAAGGAGTAGGAGAGCCTTCTTTTTCGCCAGAAGCCGAGGAAGGATAAGTACGCACAACTTT